>NW_027140434.1:2087500-2095214 GCF_036365525.1 Heterodontus francisci
AGAGAGAGAGAGAGACAGAGATAGAGAGAGAGAGAGACAGAGAGACACAGAGAGAGAGACACAGAGAGAGAGACAAAGAGAGAGAGAGAGACAGTGAGAGAGAGACAGAGAGAGAGAGAAACAGGAGAGAGAGAGAGAGAGCGATTTTCCCTGCAGTCAAACTCCACTTGCCACATGAGACGGAACCTAAAGCAGCCTCTTCAGAAAATGGCAAAGTTAACTTTCAAAAGGTCATTCTCAGTATCACTTTCAGGGGCAAACCAGGATCTGCTGTTGGGGGATGGGAGGAATCACGTAGCTCCAGCTCTTGTCAGTGCCTCGCTTGAACTGTGTTTCAAAGTCTGTCTCCTCAGAGTAAAGCTCCTTCGACACTGTCCCCCATCAAACACTCCCCAGGACAGGTACAGTATGGGGGTTAGATACAGAGTAAAGCTCCCTCGACACTGTCCCCCATCAAACACTCCCCAGGACAGGTACAGTACGGGGGTTAGATACAGAGTAAAGCTCCCTCTACACTGTCCCCCATCAAACACTCCCCAGGACAGGTACAGTACGGGGGTTAGATACAGAGTAAAGCTCCCTCTACACTGTCCCCCATCAAACACTCCCCAGGACAGGTACAGTACGGGGGTTAGATACAGAGTAAAGCTCCCTCTACACTGTCCCCCATCAAACACTCCCAGGACAGGTATAGCAGGTACAAAGCTCACCCGGCCAATTACTGCCCCATCAGTCTACTCTCTATCATCAGTCAAGTGATGGAAGGTGTCATCGACAGTGCCATCAAGCAGCACTTGCTTAGCAATAACCTGCTCAGTGACGCTCAGTTTGGGTTCCGCCAGGGCCACTCAGCTCCTGACCTCATTCCAGCCTTGGTTCAAACATGGACAAAAGAGCTGAACTCAAGAGGTGAGGTGAGAGTGACTGCCCTTGACATCAAGGCAGCATTTGACCGAGTATGGCATCAAGGAGCCCGAGCAAAACTGGAGTCAATGGGAATCAGGGGGAAAACCCTCCGCTGGTTGGAGTCATACCGAGCGCAAAGGAAGATGGTTGTGGTTGTTGGAGATCAATCATCTGAGCTCCAGGACATCACTGCAGGAGTTCCTCAGGGTAGTGTCCTAGGCCAAACCATCTTCAGCTGCTTCCTCAATGACCTTCCTTCAATCATAAGGTCAGAAGTGGGGATGTTCACTGATGATTGCACAATGTTCAGCACCATTCGTGACTCCTCAGATACTGAAGCAGTCCCTGTAGAAATGCAGCAAGACCTGGACAATATCCAGGCTTGAGCTGATAAGTGGCAAGTAACATTCGCACCACACAAGTGCCAGGCAATGACCATCTCCAACAAGAGAGAATCTAACCATCTCCCCTTGACATTCAATGGCATTACCATCGCTGAATCCCCCACTATCAACATCCTTGGGGCTACCATTGACCAGAAACTGAACTGGAGTAGCCATATAAATACCGTGGCTACAACAGCAGGTCAGAGGCTAGGAATCCTGAGGGGAGTAACTCACCTCCTGACTCCCCAAAGCCTGTCCACCATCTACAAGGTACAAGTCAGGAGAGTGATGGAATACTCTCCTCTTGCCTGAATTGGTGCAGCTCCAACAACACTCAAGAAGCTCGACACCATCCAGGACAAAGCAGCCCGCTTGATGGGCACCCCATCTACAAACATTCACTCCCTCCACCACCGACGCACAGTGACAGCAGTGTGTACCATCTACAAGATGCACTGCAGCAATGCACCAAGGCTCCTTAGACAGCACCTTCCAAGCACACGACCTCTACCAACTAGAAGGACAAGGGCAGCAAATACATGGGAACACCACCACCTGCAAGTTCCCCTCCAAGTCACACACCATCCTGACTTGGAACTATATCGCCGTTCCTTCACTGTCACTGGGTCAAAATCCTGGAACTCCCTTCCTAACAGCACTGTGGGTCTACCTACCCCACACGGACTGCAGTGGTTCAAGAAGGCAGCTCACCACCACCTTCTCAAGGGCAATTAGGGATGGGCAATAAATGCTGGCCTAACCAGCGACTCCCACATCCCATGAATGAACAATAAATAAATTTCGGCAGGGAGTTATGATAAATCTTTATAAAACCCTGCTTCAGTCTCCACTCGAGTATTGTCCAATTCCGGACACCACACTTTACGAAGGAGGCCCAGGCAATCGGGTGGGTGCAGAAAAGATCCAGGGATGGGGGACTTCAGTTACGTGATAGACTGGAGAAGCTGGGGCTGATCTCCCTGGAGAAGAGAAGGTGAAGAGGAGATTTGATCGAGGTGTTCGGAATCATGAGGGATGTGGACAGGGTAGACAGGGAGAAACTGTTCCCATTGGTGGGAGGATCCAAAAAGCAGAGGACACTGACTTTAAGTGATTGGGATAGACGTCCCACGTTCCCGGCCATCTCCTCTGGCCATCCCGCGTGGCCTCGCTATTTTGCCTGCCGATCTCGGACCCGGCCGTCTCTGTATCACTCCCCAACGCCCATCCCGACCCCATTTCCTTCTGCGTCCACCCCCTGGGAAATAATGCTCCCTCAAGCCTCCATCGGGGACAATTAAAGAAAGCCAGCATGGATTTTGAGAAGGGAAAATCACGTTTAACTAACGTGCTGGAGTTCTTTGAGGAGGTAACAGAGAGGGTTGATGAGGGCAATGCTGCTGATGTGGTGCACATGGACTTTCGATACAGAGCCGCACAACAGACCTGCGAGCAAAATTACAGCTCGTTGAATAAATGGGACGGTCACAACATTCATATAAAACTGGCTGTGACAGGAAACTGAGAATAGTGATTAATGGATGTTTTTCGGGCTGGAGGAAGGTTTGTAGTGGAGTTCCCCAGGGATCAGTGTTGGGACCCTTGCTTTTCCTGATATATATTAATGACCGAGACCTCGGTGTACAGGGCACAATTTCAAAGTTTGCAGATGATATGAAACTTGGAAGCATTGTGAACTGTGAGGAGGATAGTGTAGAACTTCAAAAGGACAGAGACAAGTTGGTGGAATGGGCAGACAAGTGACAGATGAGGTTCAATGTGGAGAAATTTGAAGTGATTAATTCTGGTCGGAAGAACATGGAGAGACAATATAGAATAGAGGTTGCAATTCTAAAGGGGGTGCAGGAGCAGAGAGACCTGGGTGTTTCTGTGCATAAGGCATTGAAGGTGGCAGGACAGGTTGAGAGAGTGGTTGATAAAGCACACAGTATCCTGGGCTTTATTCATCGGGGCATAGAGTACAAGAGCAAGGAAGTTATGTTGAACTTGTACAAGACACTAGTTTGTCCTCAGCCGGAGTGTTGGCTCCAGTTCCGGGCTCCGCACTTGAGGAAAGACATGAGGGCATTGGAGAGAGTGCAGAAAAGATTCAGGAGTTCCAGGGATGAGGAATTTCAGTTATGAAGAGAGATTGGAGAAGTCCGGACAGTTTTCTTCGAAGAGAAGGCTGAGAGGGATTCTCTTCCTCAAACGGTGGTGGAAGTAGAGTTGAGGCAGAGGTCGATAGATTGTTGATAAGCAAGGGGGGGGGGGCGGGTGGAAGGTTGTCGGGGGTCAGTGGGAATGTGAAGTTGAGGTTGCAATCAGATCGGCCATGATCCTGTTGAGTGGCGGAGCAGGATCGAGGGGCCGAGTGGCCTCTTCCAGCTCCTAATTCGGATGTCCGGATGTTGCCGCCTCCCAAATCCGTGCCCGTCTTTCCCGGGACTCCACGTTTGAATCCCTCCGATCGGATTTCCCACCCTGCCGCGGGACAGCAACAGCGCTTAACGGAGTCACAAGCGGCCTCCGGCGTGACGGTGACTGCGGTAAACTTTCCCACCTCGTCCTCCTCAGCCAGTCCGCACCCATTGACACGGATGACCACATCATCCTCCTCCAACGTCTCTCCATTGTCGTCCAGCTGGGTGGGGTACAGCTCTCACCTCGTTCCGTTCTGATCTGTCTCATCGCAGCCAGGGAGTCACTTGCAAGGGTTGTCGGGTGCTGGAGGAGGTTACAGAGATGGGGAGGGTTATAGGGGCTGGAGGAGGTTATAGAGATAGGGAGGGTTCTAGGGGCTGGAGGAGGTTATAGAGATGGGGAGGGTTATAGGGGCTGGAGGAGGATACAGAGATAGGGAGGGTTGTCGGAACTCGGAGGTTACAGAGATAGGGAGGGATGTAGGGGCTGGAGGAGGTTACAGAGAGAGGGAGGGATGTCGGAACTCGGGGAGGTTACAGGGACAGTCGTGTTTGACCCCGAGATGAGTTTCTGACCTCATATCCGCACCATCGCTAAGACCCCCTACTTCCGCCTCCGTAGCGTCGCCCGACTCCATCCCTGCCTCAGCTGATCGACTGCGGGAACCCTCATCGGTTCCTCTGTCACCTCCAGACTGGACGATTCGGCGCTCTCCGGACCCGCTCTCCCATGTTCCATCCTCCATAAACTGCAGCTCCTCTGAACTCTGCTGCTGTTCCCTCCCACCCTCCCCCCACTGTGTCCTAACTCACACCCGGACCCAATTCCCCTCCATCACCCTCCCTGTGCTCGCTGACCAACACTGACTCCCCGTTCAGTAACACCTCGATTTTAAAATTCACATCCTCATTTTCAAATCCTTCCTCGTCCCCTCCCTATCTCTGTAACATCCTCCAGCCCCAATAACTCACCCTATCTCTGTAACCTCCTCCAGCCTGACAACCCTCCCTATCTCTGAAACCTCCTCCGGCCCCAACAACCCTCCCTATCTCTGTAACATCCTCCAGCCCCTCTCACCCACCCTATCTCTGTAACCTCCTCCAGCCCATACAACGCACCCGATCTCTGTTATCTCCTCCAGCCTTGACAACCCTCCCTATCTCTGTAACCTCCTCCAGCCCAACAACGCTCCCTATCTCTGTAACCTCCTCCAGCCTTGACAATCCTCCCTATCTCTGTAACCTCCTCCAGCTCCGACAATCCTCCCTATCTCTGTAACTTCTTTCAGCCCCTACAACCCTCCCTATCTCTGTAACCTCCTCCAGCTCCTACAACCCTCCGAGATCTCTGCACTCCTCCAATTCCGGCCTCTTGCCCATCCCCCGATTCCCATCGCTCCACCATTGGTGGCCGTGCCTTCAGTTGCCTGGGGCCCTAAGCTCTGGAATTCCTCCCTAAACCTCTCCGCCTCTTCCTCCCTCTCTCTCTCACACTGTCCTCCTTCAATACGCACCTTGAAACCTCCCTCTTCGGCTTTTCAGCCCCCCGTCCCCAGTATAGCCGGACTTTCCCTGAGGCAGGGTTCGATCTCATGACTTTGCTGTGCAATGTCCTGGGGATGCTTGACTGCATTCAGCTGCTATAGAAATATAGGTTGTTGTTGTAAATAAATGATATTCAGTGGGGGGGAGGGGGAGGGGGTGATATTGGGGGTGGGGGAGGGGGTGATATTCAGGAGGGGGAGGGGGTGATATTTCAGGAGGGGGAGGGGGTGATATTGGGGGAGGGGGTGATATTGGGGAGGGGGAGGGGTGATATTTCAGGAGGGGGAGATATTTCAGGAGGGGGAGGGGGTGATATTGCGGGGGGGGAGGGGGAGGGGGTGATAGTGCGGGGGGGAGAGGGAGATACTTCAGGAGGGGGAGGGGTGATATTTCAGGAGGGGGAGGGGGTGATATTGGGGGAGGGGGAGGGGGAGATATTTCAGGAGGGGGGGAATGGGGAGGGGGGGAATGGGGAGGGGGTGATATTTCAAGAGCGGGAGGGGGTGATATTGGGGGAGGGGGAGATATTTCAGGAGGGGGAGGGGGTGATATTTAAGGAGGGGGAGGGGGTGATATTTAAGGAGGGGGAGATATTTCAGGAGGGGAGGGGGAGATATTTCAGGAGGGGGAGGGGTAATATTTCAGGAGGGGGAGGGGTAATATTTCAGGAGGGGGAGGAGTGATATTGGGGGAGGGGGAGGGGGAGTGGGTGATATTTCAGGAGGGGGAGTGGTGATATTTCAGGAGGGGGAGGGGGTGATATTTCAGGAGGGGGAGGGGGTGATATTTCAGGAGGGGAGGGGTGATATTGGGGGAGGGGGAGGGGGTGATATTTCAGGAGGGGAGGGGTGATATTGGGGGAGGGGGAGGGGTGATATTGGGGGAGGTGGAGGGGGTGATATTGGGGGAGGGGGAGGGGGTGATATTTCAAGAGGGGGAGGGGTGATATTGGGGGAGGGGAGGGGTGATATTGGGGGAGGGGATGGGTGATATTTCAGGAGGGGGAGTGGGGTGATATTGGGGGAGCGGGAGGGTGTGATATTTCAGGAGGGGGAGGGGGGTGATATTGGGGGAGGGGGAGATATTTCAGGAGGGGGAGATATTTCAGGAGGGGGGGTGATATTTAAGGAGGGGGAGGGGGAGGGGGAGGGGGTGATATTTAAGGAGGGGGAAATATTTCAGGAGGGGGAGGGGGAGATATTTCAGGAGGGGGAGGGTAATATTTCAGGAGGGGGAGGAGTGATATTGGGGAGGGGGACTGGGTGATATTTCAGGAGGGGGAGGGGGTGATATTTCAGGAGGGGGAGGGGGTGATATTTCAGGAGGGGAGGGGGTGATATTTCAGGAGGGGGAGGAGTGATATTGGGGGAGGGGGAGGGGTGATATTGGGGAGGGGTGATATTGGGGGAGGGGGTGATATTTCAGGAGGGGGAGGGGTGATATTGGGGGAGGGGTGATATTGGGGGAGGTGGAGGGGTGATATTGGGGGAGGGGTGATATTGGGGGAGGGGAGGGGGTGATATTTCAGGAGGGGGAGGGGGTGATATTGGGGGAGGGGTGATATTGGGGGAGGGGAGGGGGTGATATTTCAGGAGGGGAGGGGTGATATTGGGGGAGGGGGATGGGTGATATTTCAGGAGGGGGAGGGGAGTTATTGGGGGAGGGGAGGGGGTGATATTTCAGGAGGGGGAGGGGTGATATTGGGGGAGGGGGTGATATTTCAGGAGGGGGAGGGGTGATATTGGGGGAGGGGTGATATTTCAGGAGGGGGAGGGGGTGATATTGGGGAGGGGGATGGGTGATATTTCAGGAGGGGGAGGGGTGATATTGGGGGAGGGGGTGATATTTCAGGAGGGGGAGGGGGTGATATTGGGGGAGGGGTGATATTGGGGGAGGGGGAGATATTTCAGGAGGGGGAGGGGTGATATTTCAGGAGGGGGAGGGGTGATATTGGGGGAGGGGGAGGGGTGATATTGGGGGAGGGGGTGATATTTCAGGAGGGGGAGGGGTGATATTTCAGGAGGGGGAGGGGTGATATTGGGGGAGGGGATGATATTTCAGGAGGGGGAGGGGGTGATATTGGGGAGGGGAGGGGGTGATATTGGGGGAGGGGAGGGGGTGATATTTCAGGAGGGGGAGGGGTGATATTGGGGGAGGGGGAGGGGGGTGATATTGGGGGAGGGGGAGGGGAGGGGGTGATATTGGGGGAGGGGGTGATATTTCAGGAGGGGGAGGGGTGATATGGGGGAGGGGGGTGATATTGGGAGAGGGGGAGGGGGGTGATATTGGGGGAGGGGGAGGGGGTGATATTGGGGGAGGGGGGGGGTGATATTTCAGGAGGGGGAGGGGTGATATTTCAGGAGGGGGAGGGGTGGTGATATTTCAGGAGGGGGAGGGGGTGATATTTCAGGAGGGGGAGGGGTGATATTGGGGGAGGGGGAGGGGTGATATTTA
>NW_027140435.1:0-43483 GCF_036365525.1 Heterodontus francisci
TTGTTTGGGGTAAGGGGTGTGTGAGGATGTTGGGGGTGAGGGGGATGCGTGAGGATGAGGGTAAGGGGGATGTGGGGGGTTAAGGGAGGTGAGTGGGGATGTTGCAGGTAAAGGGTGTGGGAATGTTGGGGGTGAGGGGGTGTCTGGGGATGTTGGGGGTAAGGGTGTGTGGGGATGTTGGGGGTAAGGGGGATGTGAGGATGGTGGGGGTAAGGGGTGGGAGGATGTTGCAGGTAACATGGTGTGTAAGGATGTTGGGGGTAAAACAGGATGTTGGGGGTAAGGGTGCATGTGAGGATGTTGCGGGTAATGGGGATGTTGGGGCTAAGAGGGGGTGTGAGGGTGTTGGGTATAAGGGGGTCTGGGAGAATTTTGGGGTAGGGAGCTGTGTGGAGATGTTGGGGTAAGTGGGATGTTGGGGGTAAGGGGGGATGTCGGGGGTAAGGGGGGGTGGGAAGATGTGGGGGGAAAGGGGGAAGTAGGGGGTAAGGGGTAAGGCTATGTTGGGGGTAAGGGCTTGTCTGGGGAGGTTGGGGCTAATGGGTGGGTGTGGGGGAGCTGGGAGGAAGTGGGCGATGCTGGGGGTAAGGGGGTGGGAGGATGTTGGGGGTAAGCGGGGATGTTGGGGGTAAGAAGGGGTTGGAGGGGGCTGTGGGATGAAGTTGGGGATAAGGGTGTGTGTGTCTGGATGTTGGGGGTAAGCGGGGGATGTTGGGGGTAAGCGGGGATGTTGGGGGTAAGCGGGGGATGTTGGGGGTAAGCGGGGGATGTTGGGGGTAAGCGGGGGTTGGAGGGGGTAAGCGGGGGTTGGAGGGGGCTGTGGGACGAGGTTGGGGATAAGGGTGTGTGTGTACGGTTGTTGGGGGTATGGGGGGTATGTGGGAATATTGGGGCGTAAGGGGGGGGTGTTGGGGCGTAAGGGGGGGGTGTTGGGGCGTAAGGGGGGGGTGTTGGGGCGTAAGGGGGGGGTGTTGGGGCGTAAGGGGGGGGTGTTGGGGCGTAAGGGGGGGGTGTTGGGGCGTAAGGGGGGGGTGTTGGGGCGTAAGGGGGGGGTGTTGGGGCGTAAGGGGGGGGTGTTGGGGCGTAAGGGGGGGGTGTTGGGGCGTAAGGGGGGGGTGTTGGGGCGTAGGGGGGGGGTGTTGGGGCGTAAGGGGGGGGTGTTGGGGCGTAAGGGGGGGGTGTTGGGGCGTAAGGGGGGGGGTGTTGGGGCGTAAGGGGGGGGGTGTTGGGGCGTAAGGGGGGGGTGTTGGGGCGTAAGGGGGGGGGTGTTGGGGCGTAAGGGGGGGGTGTTGGGGCGTAAGGGGGGGGTGTTGGGGCGTAAGGGGGGGGTGTTGGGGCGTAAGGGGGGGGTGTTGGGGCGTAAGGGGGGGGTGTTGGGGCGTAAGGGGGGGGTGTTGGGGCGTAAGGGGGGGGTGTTGGGGCGTAAGGGGGGGGTGTTGGGGCGTAAGGGGGGGGTGTTGGGGCGTAAGGGGGGGGGTGTTGGGGCGTAAGGGGGGGGTGTTGGGGCGTAAGGGGGGGTGTTGGGGCGTAAGGGGGGGGGTGTTGGGGCGTAAGGGGGGGGGTGTTGGGGCGTAAGGGGGGGGTGTTGGGGCGTAAGGGGGGGGTGTTGGGGCGTAAGGGGGGGTGTTGGGGCGTAAGGGGGGGGTGTTGGGGCGTAAGGGGGGGGTGTTGGGGCGTAAGGGGGGGGTGTTGGGGCGTAAGGGGGGGGTGTTGGGGCGTAAGGGGGGGTGTTGGGGCGTAAGGGGGGGGTGTTGGGGCGTAAGGGGGGGGTGTTGGGGCGTAAGGGGGGGGTGTTGGGGCGTAAGGGGGGGTGTTGGGGCGTAAGGGGGGGGTGTTGGGGCGTAAGGGGGGGGTGTTGGGGCGTAAGGGGGGGGTGTTGGGGCGTAAGGGGGGGGTGTTGGGGCGTAAGGGGGGGGTGTTGGGGCGTAAGGGGGGGGTGTTGGGGCGTAAGGGGGGGGGTGTTGGGGCGTAAGGGGGGGGGTGTTGGGGCGTAGGGGGGGGGGTGTTGGGGCGTAAGGGGGGGGGGTGTTGGGGCGTAAGGGGGGGGTGTTGGGGCGTAAGGGGGGGGTGTTGGGGCGTAAGGGGGGGGTGTTGGGGCGTAAGGGGGGGGTGTTGGGGCGTAAGGGGGGGGTGTTGGGGCGTAAGGGGGGGGTGTTGGGGCGTAAGGGGGGGGTGTTGGGGCGTAAGGGGGGGGGTGTTGGGGCGTAAGGGGGGGGGTGTTGGGGCGTAAGGGGGGGTGTTGGGTTAAGGGTGTGAGGATGTTGGGGGTAAAGGGTGTATTTGGGGATTTTGGGGGTAAGGGGTTTGTGTGTGGATGTTGGTAAGGGGTGTGTGGGGATGTTGGGGGTGGGGGGATGTTGGGCGTAACGGGGAATATTGGGGTAAGGGTGTGTGTGTGAGGATGTTGGGGGTAAAGGGTGTATTTGGGGATGTTGGGGGTAAGGGGTGTGTGTGGGGATGTTGGTAAGGGGTGTGTGTTGGGGGTAAGGTGGGGTGTGGGGGGATGTTGGGGTAAGGTGGGGCGTCGGGGATGTTGAGGGTAAGGGGGGCATGGGGGATGTTGAGGGTAAGGGGGGCATGGGGGATGTTGAGGGTAAGGGAGGTGTGGGGATGTTGGGGGTAAGGGAGGTGTGGGGATGTTGGGGGTGTCGGGGTGTTGGGGGTAAGGGGTTATGTGTGGGGATGTTGGGGTTAAGGGCGGTGTGGGGGATGTTGGGGGTAAGGGGAGATGTTGGGGGTAAGGAGGAGTGTGTGGGAATGTTGGGGGTGAGGGGTTGTCTGGGGATGTTGGGGGTAAGGGGGATGGGAGGATGGTGGGGGTAAGGGGTGGGAGGATGTTGCAGGTAACATGGTGTGTAAGGATGTTGGGTTAAAACAGGATGTTGGGGGTAAGGGTGTGTGTGAGGATGTTGCGGGTAATGGGGATGTTGGGGCTAAGAGGGGGTGTGAGAGTGTTGGGGATAAGGGGGTCTGGGAGAATGTTGGGGTAAAGGAGCTGTGTGGAGCTGTTGGGGTAAGTGGGATGTTGGGGGTAAGGGGGAGTAGGAGCATGTTGGGGGTAAGTGAGGGTGGGAAGATGTGGGGGGATAGGGGGAAGTAGGGGGTAAGGAGTAAGGCTATGTTGGATGTAAGGGCTTGTCTGGGGCGGTTGGGGCTAATGGGTGGGTGTGGGGAAGCTGGGGTAAGTGGGCGATGCTGGGGGTAAGGGGGTGGGAGGATGTTGGGGTAAGCGGGGATATTGGGGGTAAGGGGGGTGGGAAGATGTGGGGGGAAAGGGGGAAGTAGGGGGTAAGGGGTACGGCTATGTTGGGAGTAAGGGCTTGTCTGGGGAGGTTGGGGCTAACGGGGGTGTGTGGGGATGTTGGGGGTAAGTGGGCAATGTTGGGATACGTGGGGGATGTTGGGGGTGTTGTGGCTAAGGGAGGGATGTTGGAGGTAAGGGGGTGGGAGGATGTTGGGGGTGAGGGGGATGCGTGAGGATGAGGGTAAGTGGGGTTAAGGGAGGTGCGTGGGGATGTTGCAGGTTAGAGGGCGTGTGGGGGATGTTGGGGGTAAGGGGTGTGAGAGAATGTTGGGGTAAAGGGGTGTGTGGGGACGTTGGGGGTAGGTGGGGGTTGGAGGATGTTGGGGGTAAGGGAGCTGTGTGGGGATGTTGGGGGTAAGGGGGGATGTTGGGGTTAAGGGGTGTAGGTGCATGTTGGGGGTATGTGGGCAATGTTGGGGGTATGTGGGGGATGTTGGGGGTGTTGTGGCTAAGGGAGGGATGTTGAAGGTAAGGGGGTGGGAGGATGATTGGGCTAAGGGGGGCGTGAGGATGTTGGGGGTGAGGGGGATGCGTGAGGATGAGGGTAAGGGGGATGTGCGGTGTTAAGGGAGGTGAGTGGGGATGTTGCAGGTAAAGGGTGTGTGGGGGATGTTGGGGGTAAGGGGGATGTTGGGGTAAACGTGGATTTTGAGGGTAAGGGGGTGTGAGGTTGTTGGCGGCAGGGGGGTTTGAGGATGTTGGGGTAAAGGGGGATTTTGAGGGTAAGAGAGTGTGAAGATGTTGGGGCGTAAGGGGGGGGGTGTTGGGGCGTAAGGGGAGAGACACTTTGTCGAAGCATTTCGTCTTGCACTCGTCAGGACAGTTCGCAAGAATAATCAATGTTAAGGGAGAGCAACCGATTTGCACTGTATGAGAAGAGTGTGCTGATCGGTTGGCAAGTGGGCTCTGGTTGCCGTGGCGAATGCACCAGTGTATGGTGACTGGCCGTTAACGGCCGAGAAATTGGTAATACAATCGAATTATACAGCATTTGCAGCTCAGAAGCAGGCCACTCGGCCCAGATGTTCCATGCTGGTGTTGCTGCTCCACTCGAGACTCCTCCTACCCCCTACTTCACTGCACATATGCCTCCCCGATGACCTCGCACTGTAAGTAGCACCTTCAGGATAATGTTCAGTTGTAGCCGTGTGTCCTGGGAGCCTCCTATGACAATAACATCCTTTATCCCAAGGAATCATATATTGCGAGGGGATTTGAATATAAAAGTAGGGAGGTTATGCTTCAGTTATGCAGGGCATTTGGTGAGACCACATCTGGAGTACTGTGTACAGTACTGGTCTCCTTATTTGAGGAAGGATGTAAATGCGTTGGAGGCAGTTCAGAGAAGGTTTACTAGACTGATACCTGGAATGGGCGGGCTGTCTTATAAGGAAAGGTCGGACAGGCTCGGCTTGTATCCGCTGGAATTTAGAAGAGTAAGAGGCGACTTGATTGAAACATATAAGATCCCGAGGGGGTCTTGACTGGGTGGATGTGGAAAGGATGTTTCCCCTTGTGGGACAATCTCGAACTAGGGGTCACTGTTTAAAAATAAGGGGTCTCCCATTTAAGACAGAGATGAGGAGAAATATTTTCTCTCTGAGGGTTGTGAGTCTTTGGAATTCTCTTCCTCAAAAGGTGGTGGAAGCAGAGTCTTTGAATATTTTTAAGGCAGAGGTAGATTCTTGATAGGCAAGGGGGTGAAAGGTTATCGGGAGTAGGTGCAAGTGTGGAATCGAGGTTACAATCAGATCAGCCCTGATCTTATTGAATGGCAGAGCAGGCTCGAGGGGCCGAGTGGCCTACTCCTGCCCCGACGCTATGTGGTTTGGGACCTTGTGTCTTTTTCTTTTAAGTCCTCGGTGTGTTTAGATTCGGAGTCTCGCACTACCCTTACCGTTGAGCGTTGTCTTCGAGGATGTTTCTGTGCACTCTGCGGTCGAGTACTTCCGTGTACCCGGAATCATGAGCGGAGAACCTTTTAACCGTCACCTGTCTGTGCCATGGAGCCCTCGTGTTCGAAAGCAGCGGAATGACTCCATCAGACCTGGTTCTGGGCACCAGCCTATGAAACAACAAGCGACCAAGCACGGTACTCCGTTGGCTCGCCATTCATAGAGCGGATTATATAATGGTGCACAAGTCCACACAGGGTTGCTCGGACTGTGGCTGGAATATCTCTGAATGCTGTAGCTGAAGTTTACCAGAAATGCTGTGAAATACCAAAAGCTGTCATTGAGGCACATAGCTGAATAAATTACGTGGCATGTTTGTATTTGAATTGAGTGGCTTGACTTTTTTACCCTTCTTCTCTTTCCCACCCCCCCACCCAACCGGTTCATTTTCAGTAAGGGTGTGCCTCATTTTTCGAGACACCCCCTTCCAAACTTAAGTACGGCTTGACTTTAAAAAAAACAAGCCAGCACTGTTAACTGGACTGTTATTCAAAGAACTTAGAATATTGCGTGCAATTCTGGTCGCCACACTACCAGAAGGGCGTGGAGGCTTTGGAGAGGATACAGAAGAGGTTTACCAGAATGTTGTCTGGTCTGGAGGGCATTAGCGATGAGGAGAGGTTGGTTAAACTCGGATTGTTTTCACTGGAACGACAGAGGGTGGAGGGGCGACATGATGGAGCTTTACCAAGTTATGAGCGGCATGGACTAAGTGGACAGTCAGAAGCTTCTTCCCAGGGTGGAAGAGTCAGTTACTAAGGGACATAGGTTTAAGGTGAGAGGGGCAAAGTTTAGAGGGGATGTGCGAGGGTGGTGAGTGCCTGGAACTTCCTGCCAGGGGAGGTGGTGGAAGCAGGTACCATCGAGACGTTTAAGAGGCATCTTGACAAATACATGAATAGGATGGGAAGAGAGGGATACGGACCCCGGAAGTGCAGAAGGTTTTAGTTTAGGCAGGCATCAAGATCGGCGCAGGCTTGGAGGGCCGAATGGCCTGTTTCTGTGCTGTACTGTTCTTTGTTCTTTATAAAGATGGACAAAGTCGATATTGTAAGCAATGATAAGGATGTGGCAGACTTGTGGAATGAGCACTTTGCATCCATCTTTACAGCACAGGACAAAACAGCAGCAGGTACAAGGGAAACCTAAAAATGAATCGCGGGTAAACTTCAAAGTCCAAGAAGTGGGAGGAAAAAGGTGAAGGAAATTACACGTTGATGAGGAAATTGTGTGGTAGTCTTAGAAAGGTACAGCACAGGAGGACGATACAGCAGTCCCCACTTCCCCCTGCTCCTCCCCCGTACCCCTATAAATTTCTCCCCTTCCAGTATTTAACCAATTCTCCTTTTGAAAGTTGCTCTCCTTCCACCGCCCTATCAGGCACCGCGTTCCAGATCACAACTTGCTGCGCCAAGAAAATTCTCCTCACCTCCCCCTCGACTTCCTGGGGAGTCACCATTGTCCAGAAACTGAACGGGACCAGCCACATAAATACTGTGGCTGCAAGAGCAGGTCAGAGGCTGGGAATTCTGCAGCGAGTAACTCACCTCCTGACTCCCCAAAGCCTGTCCACCATCTACAAGGCACAAGTCAGGAGTGTGATGGAATACTCTCCACTTGCCTGGATGGGTGCAGCTCCAACAACACTCAAGAAGCTCGACACCATCCAGGAAAAAGCAGCCCGCTTGATTGGCAACCCATCCACAATCACTCCCTCCACCACCGACGCACAGTGGCGGCAGTGTGTACCATCTACAAGATGCACTGCAGCAACTCACCAAGGCTCCTTAGACAGCACCTTCCAAACCCGCGACCTCTACCAACTAGAAGGACAAGGGCAGCAGACGCATGGGAACACCACCACCTGCAAGTTCCCCTCCAAGCCACACACCATCCTGACTTGGAACGATATCGCCGTTCCTTCACTGTCGCTGGGTGTTACAACAGGTGCAAAAGGTGTCTAGGAATCTGTTGCTGTCTTCACCTGATCTTATTCTAACAGGGTTTAATTTTAAACACTGTGTTTTGAGCTTCCCTTTTTGTGAATCCTTGTTCAGTTTTCCAATTATAAGGCAAAGAAACCAACACACCAGGTTTTCTCAGGTTTAGAAACATAGAAGATAGGAGCAGGAGTAGGCCATTCGGCCCTTCGAGCCTGCTCTGCCATTCATTATGATCATGGCTGATCATCCAACTCAGTAACCTGTTCCCACTTTCTCCCCATACCCTTTGATCCCTTTAGACCCAAGAGCGATATCGAACTCCTTGAAAACATACAATGTTTTGGCCTCAACTGCTTTCTGTGGTAGCGAATTCCACAGGCTCACCACTCTCTGGGTGAAGAAATTTCTCCTCATCTCAGTCCTGAAAGGTTTACCCCGTATCCTTAGACAATGACCCCTGGTTCTGGACTCCCCCACCATCGGGAACACCCTTCCTGCATCTACTCTGTCAAGTCCTGTTAGAATTTTATACATTTCTATGAGATTCCCCCCTCACTCTTCTGAACTCCAGTGAATATAAAACTAACTGACTCAATCTCTCCTCATCCATCAGTCCTGCCATCCCAGGAATCAGTCTGGCAAACCTTCGCTGCACTCCCTCCAGAGCAAGAACATCCTTCCTCAGATAAGGAGACCAAAACTCCACACACTATTCCAAGTGTGGCCTCACCAAGGCCCTGTATAATTGCAACAAGACATCCCTGCTCCTGTACTCGAATCCTCTCGCTATGAAGGCCAACATACCATTTGCCTTTTTTACCACCGACTGCACCTGCATGCTTACCTTCAGCGACTGGTGTACGAGAACACCCGGGTCTTGCTGCATATTCCCCTCTCTCAGTTTATAGCCGTTCAGATAATAATCTGCCTTCCTGTTTTTGCTGCCAAAGTGGATAACCTCACATTAAACCACATTATACTGCATCTGCCATGCATTTGCGCACTCACTCAACTTGTCCAAATCACCCTGAAGCCTCTCTGCATCCTCCTCACAACTCATCCTCCCACCCAGTTTAGTGTCATATGTAAATTTGGAGATATTGCATTTAGTTCCCTCATCTAAATCATTAATGTATATTGTGAGGGGAAAAATGAAATTTATTAAAACTTAGACTTAAACTCCAATATGGTTGACGCCTACGGATATACATGCAGGTAGGGACAGAAAAGATAAAGTGGAACAATTTGAGGCAATATCTTGTTACATTGCTTTGAGCTGATGGTATAGTTCTATTGTAGGTAGCTCTTGCATTATGTTGGGGCCCAGTATTCTGCTTCAACCTTGTTCATGTAGGAGACTTTTCTCTCTTTGAGGCTTACATGTTTTCACAAGATTCAGTGCCATGGGAAGCAGATGGAGTCAGGCACGACTGGAGGTTCTGTTCCAACCGGGAGCACACGGCATTCTCTGAGTCGAAATCCCTTGTCGGAAGTTCAAGTCTCAACAGGCCAGCTAGTCATGTGACTAAAACTGGTCTGACCACTTCTTCTGTGTATTGGGGAAGCAACGACTATGCGCCCATTGTTCCAACACTGTCTGTGACTATGCCAATGTCTTTCCAGTCAGGGGCTGGCGGTTTTAATGTTCGTGTGGCGAAATCATGCGTGCCTCAGTCTTGTCAACTGGTTGGGTGGGGGGGGCTTGCCTGAAACGGGGTCAAAATCCTGGAGCTCCCTGCCTAACAGCCCTGTGGGCGTACCGACGCCACACGACCTGCAGCGGTTCAAGAAGGCGGCTCACCACCACCTTCTCGAGGGGCAATTAGGGGTGGGCAATAAATGCTGGCCTGGTCCCGAAAGAATAAAACAAAAATGTTCGGTCATTGACTTTGGATCTGAGAAATGGTGAGACTCGAGAACTGGTGGAGGAGCAGAAGATTGGTTGTCGACAAATAATTAAGGCCGAGTGGCGTGGGCCAAAGCACACACAAAAAGTCTAATGGGATGTTAACCTTATGAAGGCGAGGCGGTGATGTTAAATTGTACAGAGGTATGGTCACACCCTATCTTGAGAACTCCAGTTCTGGGCAATGCACCTCCAATGGTTGAGGGCCGAGCCTTCTGTAGCGCAGAGCACCATTGAGGGAGAGAAACCAAGGGCAGGCAAATGAGTGAAGCAAAGGGAAACGTGGGCTAAAGTGAGCAGTGGAATGTTGTGATGATAAAAGCAAAATACCGCGGATGCTGGAAATCTGAAATAAAAACAAGAAATGCTGGAACCACTCAGCAGGTCTGGCAGCATCTGTGAAAAGAGAAGCAGAGTTAACGTTTCGGGTCAGTGACCCTTCATCGGAACTGACAAATATTAGAAAGGTCACAGGTTATAAGCAAGTGAGGTGGGGGTGGGGCAAGCGATAACAAAGGAGAAGGTGTAGATTGGACAAGGCCACATAGCTGACCAAAAGGTCATGGAGCAAAGGCAAACAATATGTTAATAGTGTGTTGAAAGACAAAGCATTAGTACAGATTAGGTGTTAATGCACTGAATATTGAACAGCAGCGAGTGCAAACCTGAAAAAAAATACAGTGGGTAAGCAAACTGAACAAACTAAGATGAAATGAAATAAATGCAAAAAAAAGAAAAAATAACTAAAAATGGGGGAGGGGGGGGGGGCGGGGGGTGGTGGCTGTCATGCTCTGAAATGATTGAACTCAATGTTCAGTCCGGCAGGCTGTAGTGTGCCTAATCGGTAGATGAGATGCTGTTCTTCGAGCTTGCGTTGATGTTCACTGGAACACTGCAGCAATCCCAGGACAGAGATGTGAGCATGAGAGCAGGGGGGAGTGTTGAAATGGCCAGCAACCGGAAGCTCAGGGTCCTGCTTGCGGACTGAGCGGAGATGTTCCGCAATGTGGTCACCCAGTCTGCGCTGGGTCTCCCCAGTGCAGAGGAGACCACATTGTGAGCAGCGAATACAGTATACTACATTGAAAGAAGTACAAGTAAATCGCTGCTTAACCTGAAAGGAGTGTTTGGGGCCTGGGATAGGGAGGAGAGAGGAGGTAAATGGGCAGGGTATTACACCTCCTGCGATTGCAAGGGAAGGTGCCGTGGGAAGGGGACGAGGTGGTGGGGGTAATGGAGGAATGGACCAGGGTGACGCGGAGGGAACGATCCCTTCGGAATGCTGACAGGGGAAGGGAGGGGAAGATGAGTTTGGTGGTGGCAAACTAGCCAACATTAGTGGAATGTTGTGCCCCAGTGACGGAATGAGTAGAGTCAGAGATGGAGGGATGAATCTTGCCTTCACCCTTGTGAGGGTGCAGGAAGAGCAACAGAGGTGAGCGTGACTGCCCTTGACATCAAGGCAGCAGTTGACTGAGTGCGGCGTCAAGGAGCCCAAGCGAAACTGGAGGCAATGGGAATCAGGGGAGAAAGCTCTCCTCCAACCAGCGGAGTCCCGAGCACAAAGGAAGATGGTTGTGGTTGTTGGAGGCCAATCATCTCAGCTCCAGGACATCACTGCAGGAGTTCCTCAGGGTATTGTCCGAGGTCCAGCCATCTTCAGCTGCTTCATCAATGGCCTTCCCTCCATCATAAGGTCAGAAGTGGGGATGTTCACTGACGCTTGCACAATGCTCACCATTCACGACTCCTCAGATACTGAGGCAGCCTTTGTCCAGACTCCTCTATCAAATCTCCCCTCAATCTCCTTTGCTGTTGGGGAGAACATAGAAAAATCGGAGCAGGAGTAGGCCATTCGGCCCTTCGAGTCTGCACCACCATTCAATACGATCATGGCTGATCATCCAAACTCAGTACCCTGTTCCCGCTCTCTCCCCGTATCCCTTGATCCCTTTCGCCCTAAGAACTATATCTAACTCTTCAATATATTTAATGATTTGACCTCAACTGCTTTCTGTGGTAGAGAATTCCACAGGTTCACCACTCTCTGGGTGAAGAAATCCCTCCTCATCTCAGTCCTAAATGGCTTACCCCTTATCCTTAGACTGTGACCCCCGCTCCTGGACTCCCCCCGCCATCGGGAACATCCTTCCTGCATCTAGTCTGTCCAGTCCTGTTAGAATTCAGTAGGTTTCTATAGATCCCCTCTCATTCTTCAGAACACTAGTGAATACAAGCCTAAGCGACCCAATCTCTCTTCATACATCAGTCCTGCCATCCCAGGAATCAGTCTGAAGAAGGGTCACTGACCTGAAACGTTGACTCTGCTTCTCTCTCCACAGATGCTGCCAGACCTGCTGAGTATTTCCAGCATTTCTTGTTTTTACTTCAGATTTCCAGCATCTGCAGCGTTTTGCTTTCATATCAGTCTGGTAAACCTTCGCTGCACTCCCTCCATAGCAAGAACATCCTTCCTCAGATAAGGAGAACAAAACTGCACACAATACTGCAGACCTGGTCTCACCAAGGCCCTGTATAACTGCAGCAAGACATCCCTGCTCCTGTACTCGAATCCTCTCGCTACGAAGGCCAACGTACCGTTTGCCTTCTTAACTGCCTGCTGCACCTGCATGCTTACTTTCAGCTACTGGTGCACAAGGACACCCAGGTCTTGCTGCACCTCCCCCTTTCCCAATCTATCGCCGTTCAGATAATAACCTGCCTTTCTGTTTTTGCCACCAAAGTGGATAACCTCACATTTATCCACATTGTACTGCATTTGCCATGTATTTGCCCACTCACTCAACCTGTCCAAATCACACTGGAGCGTCTCTGCATCCACCTCACAGCTCACACTCCCACCCAGCTTTGTGTCGTCTGCAAACTTGGATATATTACATTTTAATTCCCTCATCTATATCATTAATATATATTATGAATAGCTGGGGTCCTAGCATGGATCCCTGCGGTACCCCACTAGTCACTGCCTGCCACTCGGAAAAAGACCCCAGCTTCTCCAACCTAACCTTGTAACTAAAATCCCTCATCCCAGGAACCATTCCGGTAAATCTCCTCTGCTCCCTCTCAAGGACCCTCACATCCTTCCTGACGTGTGGTGACAAGAACTGGATGCAATACTCCAGTTGGGGCTTTATAAAGGTTCAGCACAACGTCCCTGCTTTTGTACTCAATATCTCTATTTATGAAGCCCAAGATCCCATATGCTTTACTAATCACTCTCTCAATCTGTCCCGCCACCTTCAAAGATCGATGCACATGCACCCCCAGGTCCCTCTGTTCCTGCACATTCTTTAGAACTGTGTCATTAAGTCTATATTGCCTCTCCCTATCCCTTCTGCCAAAATGCATCACCTCACACTTCTCTGTATTAAACTCCATCTGCCCCTTGTCTGCCCATCCTGCTAATCTATCCCCTGCCCTGTTGCAGGCAGATTGCATCATCCTCACTGTTACCAAACTTGGAGGAGTGGAGTTATCATTGGCAAATTTTGAAACTTTACTCGTCTTGACATTCAAAGGCCTTACCATCGCGAATTCCCCCACCATCAACACCCTGGGGGTTACCATTGACCAAAAACTCAACTGGACCAGCCATATAAATACTGTGGCTACAAGAGGCGGCCCAGTGGCGCAGTGGTTAGCACCGCAGCCTCACAGCTCCAGCGACCCGGGTTCAATTCTGGGTACTGCCTGTGTGGAGTTTGCAAGTTCTCCCTGTGTCAGTGTGGGTTTCCTCCGGGTGCTCCGGTTTCCTCCCACATGCCAAAAAGACTTGCAGGTTGATAGGTAAATTGGCCATTATAAATTGCCCCTAGTATAGGTAGGTCGGTGGTAGGAGAATATAAGGATAGGTGGGGATGTGGCAGGAATATGGGATTAGTGTAGGGTTAGTATAAATGGGTGGTTGATGGTCGGCACAGACTCGGTGGGCCGAAGGGCCTGTTTCAGTGCTGTATCTCTAAATAAAAAAAAATAAAGAGCAGGTCAGAGGCTGGGAATTCTGTGGCGAGTAACTCACCTCCTGTCTCCCCAAAGCCTGTCCACCATCTACAAAGCACAAGTCAGGAGTGTGATGGAATACTCTCCACTTGCCTGGATGGGTGCAGCTCCAATAACACTCAAGAAGCTCGACACCATCCAGGACAAAGCAGCCCGCTTGATTGGCACCCCATCTACAAACATTCACTCCCTCCACCACCGACGCACAGTGGCAGCAGTGTGTACCATCTACAAGATGCACTGCAGCAACGCTGGGGGAGGGTGTCTCGGTAGCAAGGGGTGGCTCTCAGTGGGCCCCTCCCCTTCCCGATGCCAGGTCCCTCATTCAGACACGTAGTGGACATACCGCGATGCAGCACAGCCGTCCTTACCCGGTCTGGCCTACATGTGACTCCAGACCCACAGCAACGTGGTCGACGCTTAACTGCCCCTCTGAAATGGCCCAGCGAGACGCTCAGTTGTCGAGGGGCAATTAGGGACGGGCAACAAATGCTGGCCTCGCCCGCGACGCCCACGTCCCATGGCAGAATTGAAGAAAAAATTATACCCTCACCAGCCCGTAGGTCTGTCCCCCCTATGAGGAAGCACTTTTTTACACAGCGGGCGGTAGTGACCTGGGACCTGTTGCCCGCGAAGGGTGGTGCAAGTGGAGATGATCAATGATTTCAAGAGGAGGTTGGATGGCCACCTGAGAGAAATAGACTTGCAGGGGTGCGGGGACCGAGCCGGGGAGTGGGGCTGATTGCACGACCCCGTGGAGCGCCATCACGGACTCGATGGGCCGAATGGCCTCCTTCTGTCCCGCAAATGACTCCATATCTGGTCTCTTACCCTGCCCATGAAGGCCCCCAAGGATGGTTTCCCCCCTCCCCCACCCCACCCCACCCCGAGGACCTCATTCCTTCTGAGGGTGCACGCTGGTGCGCCAGCGCTGGTACCCGCGCCTCGGTCGGCCCACTTCGCCAGGTTGGTTGGGTGTCGGCCTGGTGGGTCACAGCTCACGAGCGGGGCGAGGGCAGACACTGGTGGCAGGGAAGTCGGTGTGGAGTCTGCACTGGGGCGTTACAGGACGGCTGTGTGTCCATGAGGTGGGATGGGGGGCGCGGGGAGGCCAAAGAACAGATAATCTGCAGCACCGCACTGCTGCTTGGCTTCGGGGAGTAAGTGGGGAGGGGGTAAGGGGGTGGAAGGCTGTTGGGATATTGGGGGTAGGGGGGTGAGGGGATGTTAGGGGTAAGGCAGGATGTTGGGAGTTATGGGGGTGCAGAGATATTTGGAGGCAAGGGAGGATGTTGGAGGTAAGTAGGGATGTTGGGGCTAAGGGGGGGGGGGATGTTGGGCGTGAGGGGGTGGGAGGATGTTGGGGGAAGGGGGATGTTGGGGATAAGTGGTGGGAGAATGTTGCAGGTAACATGGTGTGTGTGGATGTTGGGGGTAAGGGGGACGTTGGGGTAAGGGGGTTGTTGGGGGGAAAGGAGGATGTGTGGGGATGTTGGGGGTAAGGGGGTTTGAGAATGTTGGGGTAAAGGGGTGTGTGGGGGACATTGGGGGTAAGTGGGGGTTGGAGGATGTTGGGGGTAAGGGGGATGTTGGGGGTAAGTTGGGGTGTGGAGGGGATGTTGGTGATAAGGGGATTTGTGAGGGCGCTGGGGGTAAGGGGGTCATGAGCGTGTTGGGGTAAGGGAGTGTGTGAGGATGTTGGGGGTAAGAGGGGGTGTGAGGATGTTGGGGGTAAGAGGGGGTGTGAGGGTGTTGGGGATAAGGGGGTCTGGGAGAATGTTGGGGGTAAGGGAGCTGTGTGGGGATGTTGGGGTAAATGGGGGATGTTGGGGGTAAGGGGGGATGTTGGGGGTAAGGGGGTGTGAGGATGTTGGGTAAGGGGGCGTAGGAGCATGTTGGGGGTATGTAGCGGTGGGAAGATGTGGGGGGAAAGGGGGAGGTTGGGGCTAAGGGCTTGTCAGGGGAAGTTGGGGCTAACGGGGCTGTGTGGGGATGTTGGAGGTAAGTGGGGGATGTTGGGGTTAAAGTGGGATGTTGGGGGTAAAGGGGTGGGAGGATGTTGGGGGTAAGGGGGTATGGAGATGTTGGGGGTAAGGGGGATGTTGGGGGTAAAGGGGGATTTTGAAGGTAAGGGTGTGTGTGGGGATGTTGGGGGTAAGTGGGGGATGTTGGGGTGTTGGGGCTAAGGGGGGATGTTGGGGGTAAGAGGGTGTGAGGATGTTGGGGGTAAGGGGGTATGGGGATGTTGGGGGTAAAGGAGGATGTTGGGAGTAAGATGTGTGTGAGGATGTTGGGGTAAGGGGGGATGTTGGGGGTAAGGAGGGTTGCAGGGGGCTGTGGGTCGAAGTTGGGGGTAGGAGGGTGTGTGGGGATGTTGGGGGTAGGGGGGATGTTGGAGGTAAATGGGGATTTTGAGGGCAAGGGGGTGGAGGATGTTGGGCGCAAGGGGGTGAGATGATGGGGTAAAGGGGGATTTTGAGGGTAAGGGGGTGTGAGGATGTTGGGGGTAAGGGGGATGTTGGGAGTAAGGGGGGGATGTGTGGTAATATTGGGAGTAAGGGGAGTGTGTGGGGTTGTTGGGGCTAAGGGGGGATGTTGGGGGTAAGGGGGTGGGAGGATGTTGGGGGTAAGGAGGGATGTTGGGGGTAAGAGGGTGTGAGGATGTTGGGGGTAAGTGGGGGTTGGAGGGGGCTGGGGACGAAGTTGGGGATAAGGGTGTGTGTGAGGATGTTGGGGGTAAGGGGGATGTTGGGAGTAAGGGGGGGATGTGTGGTAATATTGGGAGTAAGGGGAGTGTGTGGGGTTGTTGGGGCTAAGGGGGGATGTTGGGGCAAGGGGGTGTGAGGATGTTGGGGTTAGGGGGATTTTGAGGGTAAGGGGGTGTGATGATGTTGGGGTTAAGGGGGATTTTGAGAGTAAGGGGGTGTAAGGATGTTGGGCGTGTGGGGGATGTTGGGGTAAGTGGGGTTTGGAGGATGATGGGGTAAGGGGGATGTTGGGAGTAAGGGGGGATATGTGGGAATATTGGGGGTAAGGGGTGTGTGGGGGTATTGGGGTAAGGGGCTGTGCAGGGGATGTTGGGGGTAAGGGGATTTGTAAGGGTGCTGGGGATAAGGGGGTCATGAGCGTGTTAGGGTAAGGGCGTGTGTGAGGATGTTGCGGGTAATGGGGATGTTGGGAGTAAGAGGGGGTGTGAGGGTGTTGGGGATAAGGGGGTCTGGGAGAATGTTGGGGGTAAGGGAGCTGTGTGGGGATGTTGGGGGTAAATGGGGGATGTTGGGGTAAGTGGGATGTTGGAGTTAAGGGGGAGTAGGAGCATGTTGGGGGTAAGGGTGGAGGTAGGGGGTAAGTGGGGATGTTGGGGGTAAGGGGGAGTAGGAGCATGTTGGGGGTAAGTGGGGGTGGGAAGATGTGGGGGAAAGGGGGAGGTAGGGGGTGAGGTGGGTAAGGCTAGGGTGGGGGTAAGGGTTTGTCTGGGGAGGTTGGGGCTAATGGGAGGGGGTGTGGGGAGGTTGGGGTAAGTGGGGGGTGTTGGGGGTAAGTGGGGGGTGTTGGGGGTAAGTGGGGGATGTTGGGGGTAAGTGGGGGATGTTGGGGGTAAGTGGGGGATGTTGGGGGTAAGTGGGGGATGTTGGGGGTAAGTGGGGATGTTGGGGGTAAGTGGGGATGTTGGGGGTAAGTGGGGATGTTGGGGGTAAGTGGGGATGTTGGGGGTCAGGGGTGTGAGGATGTTTGGGGCAAGGGGGAAAGATGATGCTGGGAGTAAGGGGAATGTGTGGGAATATTGGGGGTAGGGGTGTGTGTGGGAATATTGGGGGTAGGGGTGTGTGTGGGGATGTTGGGGGTAAGTGGGGGTGTGTGGGGATGTTCGGGGTAAGTGGGGGTTGGAGGGGCTGGGGCCAAAGTTGGGGATAAGGGTTATGTGTGGGGATGTTGGGGGTAAGGGGGATGTTGGGGTAAATGTGGATTTTGAGGGTAAGGGGGTGTGAAGATGTTGGGGGCAAGGGGGTGTGATGATCTTGTGGGTAAGGGGGATTTTGAGAGTAAGAGGGTGTGAGGATGTTGGGGGTAAGGGTGTGTGTGGGGATGATGGGCATGTGGGGGATGTTGGGGGCAAGTGGGGGTTGGAGGATGTTGGGGGTAAGGGAGCTGTGTGTGGATGTTGGGGATTAGGTGGGTGTTGGGGGTAAGTGGGATATTGGAGTTAAGGGGGATGTTGGGGGTAAGGGGGTGTAGGAGCATGTTCGGGGTAAGTGGGGGTGGGAAGATGTGGGGGGAAAGGGGGAAGTAGGGGGTGAGGGGGTAAGGCTATGTTGGGGGTAAGGGCTTGTCTGGGGAGGTTGGGGCTAATGGGGGAGTGTGGGGAAGTTGGGGGTAAGTGGGCGATGATGGGGGTAAGGGGGTGGGAGGATGTTGGGGGTAAGTGGGCGGGGGTTGGAGGGGGCTGTGGGACGAAGCTGGGGATAAGGGTGTGTGTGTCTGGATGTTGGGGGTAAGGGGGGATGTTGGGGGTAAATGGGGATTTTGAGGGTAAGGGGTGTGAGGATGTTTGGGGCAAGGGGGTAAGATGATGTTGGGGTAAGGGGGGATTTTGAGGGTAAGGGGGTGTGAGGATGTTGGGGGTGTGGGGGATGTTGGGAGTAAGGGGGATATGTGGGAATATTGGGGGTAAGGGGTGTGTGTGTGGGGATGTTGGGGGTAAGTAGGGTGTGTGGGGATGTTGGGGGGAAGTAGGGGTGTGTGGGGATGTTGGGGGTAAGTGGGGGTTGGAGGGGGCAGGGGACAAAGTTGGGGATAAGGGTTATGTGTGGGAATGTTGGGGGTAAGGGAGGTGTTGAGGTAAATGTGGATTTTGAGGGTACGGGGGTGTGAGGATGTTGGGGGTAAGGGGCTGTGTGGGGATGATGGGCCTGTGGGGATGTTGGGGGTAAGTGGGGGTTGGAGGATGTTGGGGGGTAAGGGAGCTGTGTGGGGATGTTGGGGGTAAGGTGGTTGTTGGGGGTAAGGGGGCGAAGGTGCATGTTGGGGGTAAGGTGGGTTGGCGGTAAGTGGGGAATGTTGGGTGTAAGTGGGGGTGGGAAGATGTGGGGGATAAGGGGGGTGGGAAGATGTGGGGGCTAAGGGTTTGTCTGGGGAAGTTGGGGGTAATGGGGGTATGGGGATGTTGGGGGTAAGTGGGTGATGTTGGGTGTGTTGGGGCTAAGGGGGGATGTTGGGTGCAAGATGTGTTTAAGGATGTTGGGGGGTAAAGGGGGATTTTGAGGGTAAGTGGGTACTGAGGATGTTGGGGTAAAGGGGTGTGTGGGCGATGTTGTGAGTAAGGGGGATGTGTGGGAAAATTGGGAATAAGGTGTGCGTGTGGGGATGTTGGGGGTAAGTGGTGTGTGTAGGGATGTTGGGGGTAAAGGTGTGTTTGGGGGATGTTGGGGGTAAGTTGGGGTGTGGGGGGATGTTTGGGGTAAGGGGATTTGTAGGGGTGTTGGGGATAAGGGGGTCTGGGAGAATGTTGGGGGTAAGGGAGCTGTGTGGGGATGTTGGGGTAAATGGGGGATGTTGGGGGTAAGTGGGATGTTGGGGGTAAGGGGGGATGTTGGGGGTAAGGGGGGATGTTGGGGGTAAGGGGGAGTAGGAGCATGTTGGGGGTAAGTGGGGGTGGGAAGATGTGGGGGGGAAAGGGGGAGGTAGGGGGTGAGGTGGGTAAGGCTAGGTTGGGGGTAAGGGTTTGTCTGGGGAGGTTGGGGCTTATTGGAGGGGTGTGTGGGGATGTTGGGGTTAAGGGGGGATGTTGGGGGTAAGCGGGGATGTTGGGGCTAAGGGGAGTTGGAGGGGTCTGTGGGCCGAAGTTGGGGGGAAAAGGGGTGTGTGGGATGTTGGGGGAGGGGGGATGTTGGGCGTAACGGGGGATATTGGGGTAAGGGTGTGTGTGTGAGGATGTTGGGGGTAAAGGGTGTATTTGGGGATGTTGGGGGTAAGGGGTGTGTGGGGGATGTTGGTAAGGGGTGTGTGGGGATGTTGCGGGTAATGGGGATGTTGGGGCTAAGAGGGTGTGTTGGGGGTAAGGTGGGGTGTGGGGGGATGTTGGGGTAAGGTGGGGCGTGGGGGATGTTGAGGGTAAGGGGGGGCATGGGGATGTTGGGGGTGTCGGGGTGTCGGGGGTAAGGGGTTATGTGTGGGGATGTTGGGGTTAAGGGGGGGTGTGGGGGACGTTGGGGGTAAGGGGAGATGTTGGGGGTAAGGAGGAGTGTGTGGGAATGTTGGGGGTGAGGGGGTGTCTGGGGATGTTGGGGGTAAGGGGGATGGGAGGATGGTGGGGGTAAGGGGTGGGAGGATGTTGCAGGTAACATGGTGTGTAAGGATGTTGGGGGTAAAACAGGATGTTGGGAGTAAGGGTGTGTGTGAGGATGTTGCGGGGTAATGGGGATGTTGGGGCTAAGAGGGGGTGTGAGGGTGTTGGGGATAAGGGGGTCTGGGAGAATGTTGGGTAAAGGAGCTGTGTGGAGATGTTGGGGTAAGTGGGATGTTGGGGGTAAGGGGGAGTAGGAGCATGTTGGGGGTAGGTGAGGGTGGGAAGATGTCGGGGGGAAAGGGGGCAGTAGGGGGTAAGGAGTAAGGCTATGTTGGGGGTAAGGGCTTGTCTGGGGCGGTTGGGGCTAATGGGTGGGTCGTGGGGAAGCTGGGGGTAAGTGGGTGATGCTGGGGGTAAGGGGGGTGGGAGGATGTTGGGGGTAAGCGGGGATATTGGGGGTAAGGGGGGGTGGGAAGATGTGGGGGGAAAGGGGGAAGTAGGGGGGTAAGGGGTAAGGGCTATGTTGGGGGTAAGGGCTTGTCTGGGGAGGTTGGGGCTAAAAGTGGGCGATGCTGGGGGTAAGGAGGTGGGAGGATGTTGGGGGTAAATGGGGATTTTGAGGGTAAGGGCTGTGAGGATGTTTGGGGCAAGGGGGTAAGATGATGTTGGGGTAAAGGGGGATTTTGAGGGTAAGGGGGTGTGAGGATGTTGGGGGTATGGGGGATGTTGGGAGTAAGGGGGATATGTGGGAATATTGGGGGTAAGGGGGGTGTGTGGGGATGTTCGGGGTAAGTGGGGGTGTGTGGGGATGTTGGGGGTAAGTGGTGGTTGGAGGGGGCTGGGGACAAAGTTTTGGATAAGGGTTATGTGTGGGGATGTTGGGGGTAAGGGAGGTGTTGAGGTAAATGTGGATTTTGAGGGTAAGGGTGTGTGTGGATGTTGGGGGTAAGGGGGTGTGTGGGGATGATGGGCATGTGGGGACGTTGGGGGTAAGTGGGGGTTGGAGCATGTTGGGGGTAAGGGAGCTGTGTGGGGATGTTGGGGGTAAGGGGGGATGTTGGGGTTAAGGGGCGTAGGTGCATGTTGGGGGTGAGGGGGATGCGTGAGGATGAGGGTAAGGGGGATGTGGGAGGTTAAGAGAGGTGCGTGGGGATGTTGCAGGTAAAGGGTGTGTGGGGGATGTTGCAGGTAAAGGGTGTGTGGGGGATGTTGGAGGTAAGGGGTGTGTGAGAATGTTGGGGTAAAGGGGTGTGTGAGAATGTTGGGGTAAAGGGGTGTGTGAGAATGTTGGGGTAAAGGGGTGTGTGAGAATGTTGGGGTAAAGGGGTGTGTGAGAATGTTGGGGTAAAGGGGTGTGTGAGAATGTTGGGGTAAAGGGGTGTGTGGGGATGTTGGGGGTAAGGTGGGGTGTGGGGGGTAAGGTGGGGTGTGGGGGGTAAGGTGGGGTGTGGGGGGTAAGGTGGGGTGTGGGGGGTAAGGTGGGGTGTGGGGGGGTGTGGGGGGTAAGGTGGGGTGTGGGGGGTGTGGGGGGTAAGGTGGGGTGTGGGGGGTGTGGGGGGTAAGGTGGGGTGTGGGGGGGTGTTGGGGGTAAGGTGGGGTGTGGGGGGGTGTTGGGGGTAAGGTGGGGTGTGGGGGGGTGTTGGGGGTAAGGTGGGGTGTGGGGGGGTGTTGGGGGTAAGTTGGGGTGTTGGGGGTAAGTTGGGGTGTTGGGGGTAAGTTGGGGTGTTGGGGGTAAGTTGGGGTGTTGGGGGTAAGTTGGGGTGTTGGGGGGATGTTGGGGATAAGGTGGGGCATGGGGGATGTTGGGGGTAAGGGAGGTGTGGGGATGTTGGGGGTGTCGGGGTGTTGGGGGTAAGGGGGTCTGGGAGAATGTTGGGGTAAGGGAGCTGTGTGGAGATGTTGGTGTAAGTGGGATGTTGGGGGTAAGGGGGATGTCGGGGGTCAGGGGGAGTAGGACCATGTTGGGGGTAAGTGGGGGTGGGAAGATGTGGGGGGGGGGAAAGGGGGAGGTAGGGGGTAAGGGGGTTCAGGGGAGTTTGGGCCTACGTGTTTGTCTGGGGAAGTTGTGGCTAACGGGGGTGTGTGGGGATGTTGGGGGTAAGTGGGCAATGTTAGGGATACGTGGGGGATGTTGGGAGTGTTGTGGCTAAGGGAGGGATGTTGGAGGTAAGGGGGTGGGAGGATGTTGGGGGTGAGGGGGATGCGTGAGGATGAGTGTAAGTGGGGTTAAGGGAGGTGCGTGGGGATGTTGCAGGTAGAGGGTGTGTGGGGGATGTTGGGGGTAAGGGGTGTGTGAGAATGTTGGGGTAAAGGGGTGTGTGGGGACGTTGGGGGTAGGTGGGGGTTGGAGGATGTTGGGGGTAAGGGAGCTGTGTGGGGATGTTGGGGGTAAGGGGGGTGTTGGGGTTAAGGGGTGTAGGTGCATGTTGGGGGTAAGTGGGGGTGGGAAGATGTGGGGGGAAAAGGGGGAGGTAGGGGGTAAGGGGGTTAAGGGAGTTTGGGGCTAAGAGTTTGTCTGGGGAAGTTGGGGCTAACGGGGGTGTGTGGGGATGTTGCGGGTAAGTGGGCAATGTTGGGGGTATGTGGGGGATGTTGGGGGTGTTGTAGCTAAGGGAGGGATGTTGAAGGTAAGGGGGTGGGAGGATGATTGGGCTAAGGGGGCGTGAGGATGTTGTGGGGTGAGGGGGATGCGTGAGGATGAGGGTAAGGGGGATGTGGGGTGTTAAGGGAGGTGAGTGGGGATGTTGCAGGTAAAGGGTGTGTGGGGGATGTTGGGGATAAGGGGGGATGTTGGGGTAAACGTGGATTTTGAGGGTAAGGGGGTGTGAGGTTGTTGGCGGCAGGGGGTAAGAGGATGTTGGGGTAAAGGGGGATTTGAGGGTAAGAGAGTGTGAAGATTTTGAGGGTAAATGGGTGTGAGGATGTTGGGGTAATGGGGGGTGATGATCTTGGGGTAAGGGTGATATTGAGAGTAAGGGGGTGTGAGGATGTTGGGGGTAAGGGGGATTTTGAGAGTAAGGGGGTGTGAGGATGTTGGGGGTAAGGGGTGGTGTGTGGGGTGATGGGTGTGTGGGGGACGTTGGAGGTAAGTGGGTTTTGGAGAATGTTGGGTTAAGGGGATGTTGGGGTAAAGGGGGATGTATAGGGGTGTTGGGGGTAAGGGGCTGTGGGGGGATGTTGGGGGTAAGTGGGGGTAAATGAGGATGTTGCTGGTAAGTGGGGTCTGTGGGGATGTTTGGGGTAAGGGGTGTGTGAGGATGTTGGGGGTGAGGGGGATGCGTGAGGATGAGGGGTAAGGGGGATGTGGGGGGTTAAGGGAGGTGAGTGGGGATGTTGCAGGTAAAGGGTGTGGGGGATGTTGGGGTAAGGGGGTGTGGGAATGTTGAGGGTGAGGGGGTGTCTGGGGATGTTGGGGGTAAGGGTGTGTGGGGATGTTGGGGGTAAGGGGGATGTGAGGATGGTGGGGGGTAAGGGGTGGGAGGATGTTGCAGGTAACATGGTGTGTAAGGATGTTGGGGGTAAAACAGGATGTTGGGGGTAAGGGTGCATGTGAGGATGTTGCGGGTAATGGGGATGTTGGGGCTAAGAGGGGGTGTGAGGGTGTTGGGGATAAGGGGGTCTGGGAGAATTTTGGGGTAAGGGAGCTGTGTGAGATGTTGGGGTAAGTGGGATGTTGGGGGTAAGGGGGGATGTCGGGAGTAAGGGGGGGTGGGAAGATGTGGGGGAAAGGGGGAAGTAGGGGGGTAAGGGTAAGGCTATGTTGGAGGTAAGGGCTTGTCTGGGGAGGTTGGGGCTAATGGGTGGGTGTGGGGGACTTGGGAGTAAGTGGGCGATGCTGGGGGTAAGGGGGTGGGAGGATGTTGGGGGTAAGCGGGGATGTTGGGGGTAAGAAGGGGTTGGAGGGGCTGTGGGATGAAGTTGGGGATAAGGGTGTGTGTGTCTGGATGTTGGGGGTAAGTGGGCGATGTTGGGGATACGTGGGGGATGTTGGGGGGTAAGCGGGGGTTGGAGGGGGCTGTGGGACGAGGTTGGGGATAAGGGTGTGTGTGTATGGTTGTTGGAGTAAGGGGGATGTTGGGGGGTATGGGGGATATGTGGGAATATTGGGGGTAAGGGGTGTGTGTGGGGATGTTCGGGGTAAGTGGGGGTGTGTGGGGATGTTGGGGGTAAGTGGGGGTTGGAGGGGGCTGGGAACAAAGTTGGGGGATAGGGGTTATGTGTGGGGATGTTGGGGGTAAGGGAGGTGTTGAGGTAAATGTGGATTTTGAGGGTAAGGGGGTGTGGGGACGTTGGGGGTAAGTGGGGGGTTGGAGGATGTTGGGGGGTAAGGGAGCTGTGTGGGGATGTTGGGGGTAAGGGAGGGATGTTGGGGTTAAGGGGTGTAGGTGCATGTTGGGGGTAAGTGGGGGTGTGAAGATGTGGGGGGAAAGGGGGAGGTGGGGTTAAGGGGAGTTTGGGGCTAAGAGTTTGTCTGGGGAAGTTGTGGCTAACGGGGGTGTGTGGGATGTTGGGGGTAAGTGGGCAATGTTGGGGTTACGTGGGGGATGTTGGGGGTCTTGTGGCTAAGGGAGAGATGTGGGAGGATGTTGGGGGTGAGGGGGGGATGTGGGGTAAGGGGGGATGTTGGGGTTAAGGGAGTTGTGTGGGGGATGTTGAGGGTAAGGGGGTGTGTGTGTGGGGGATGTTGGGGCTAAAGGGTGTGTGTGGGGGGTAAGGGGGGTGTGTGGGTGGTACAAAGGGGGGGGTGTGGGGGGGTACAAGGGGGGTGTGGGGGGGTACATAGGGGGTGTGTGGGGGGTACAAGGGGGGGTATGGGGGTAAGGGGGGGTGTGGGGGGTAAGGGGGGTGCGTGGGAATGTTGGGGGTGAGGGGGTGTGTGGGCGATGTTGTGGATAACGGGGTCTGGGAGAATGCTGGGGGTAAGGGAGGTGTTTGGATGTTGGGGTAAAGGGGGATTTTGAGGGTAAGAGAGTGTGAAGATGTTGGGGTGTAAGGGGGGTGTTGGGGCGTAAGGGGGTAAAGGGGGGCGTTGGGGCGAAAGGGGGGGGGCGTTGGGGCGTAAGGGGGGGGCGTTGGGGCGTAAGGGGGGTGCGTTGGGGCGTAAGGGGGGGGCGTTGGGGGCGTAAGGGGGGGGGCGTTGGGGCGTAAGGGGGGGGGCGTTGGGGCGTTAGGGGGGGGCGTTGGGGCGTAAGGGGGGGTGGCGTTGGGGCGTAAGGGGGGGGGCGTTGGGGCGTAAGGGGGGGGCGTTGGGGCGTAAGGGGGGTAAAGGGGGGGCGTTGGGGCGAAAGGGGGGGGGCGTTGGGGCGTAAGGGGGGGTGCGTTGGGGCGTAAGGGGGGGGGCGTTGGGGCGTAAGGGGGGGGCGTTGGGGCGTAAAGGGGGTGGCGTTGGGGCGTTAGGGGGTGGCGTTGGGGCGTAAGGGGGGGGCGTTGGGGCGTAAGGGGGGGGCGTTGGGGCGTAAGGGGGGGGCGTTGGGGCGTAAGGGGGGGGGCGTTGGGGCGTAAGGGGGGGGCGTTGGGGCGTAAGGGGGGGCGTTGGGGCGTAAGGGGGGGGTGTTGGGGCGTAAGGGGGGGGGGTGTTGGGGCGTAAGGGGGGGGTGTTGGGGCGTAAGGGGGGGTGTTGGGGCGTAAGGGGGGGGGTGTTGGGGCGTAAGGGGGGGGTGTTTGTGGCGTAGGGGGGGGTGTTGGGGCGTAAGGGGGGGGTTGTTGGGGCGTAAGGGGGGGGTGTTGGGGCGTAAGGGGGGGGTGTTGGGGCGTAAGGGGGGGGGGGTGTTGGGGTTAAGGGTGTGAGGATGTTGGGGGTAAAGGGTGTATTTGGGGATTTTGGGGGTAAGGGGTGTGTGTGGGGATGTTGGTAAGGGGTGTGTGGGGATGTTGGGGGTGGGGGGATGTTGGGCGTAACGGGGATATTGGGGCAAGGGTGTGTGTGTGAGGATGTTGGGGGTAAAGGGTGTATTTGGGGATGTTGGGGGTAAGGGGTGTATTTGGGGATGTTGGGGGTAAGGGGTGTGTGTGGGGATGTTGCGGGTAATGGGGATGTTGGGGCTAAGAGGGTGTGTTGGGGGTAAGGTGGGGTGTGGGGGGATGTTGGGGTAAGGTGGGTCGTGGGGGATGTTGAGGGTAAGGGGGGCATGGGGGATGTTGAGGGTAAGGGGGGCATGGGGGATGTTGAGGGTAAGGGAGGTGTGGGGATGTTGGGGGTAAGGGAGGTGTGGGGATGTTGGGGGTGTCGGGGTGTTGGGGGTAAGGGGTTATGTGTGGGGATGTTGGGGTTAAGGGGGGTGTGGGGGATGTTGGGGGTAAGGGGAGATGTTGGGGGTAAGGAGGAGTGTGTGGGAATGTTGGGGGTGAGGGGGGTGTCTGGGGATGTTGGGGGTAAGGGGGATGGGAGGATGGTGGGGGTAAGGGGTGGGAGGATGTTGCAGGTAACATAGTGTGTAAGGATGTTGGGGGTAAAACAGGATGTTGGGGGTAAGGGTGTGTGTGAGGATGTTGCGGGTAATGGGGATGTTGGGGCTAAGAGGGGGTGTGAGGGTGTTGGGGATAAGGGGGGTCTGGGAGAATGTTGGGGTAAAGGAGCTGTGTGGAGATGTTGGGGTAAGTGGGATGTTGGGGGTAAGGGGGAGTAGGAGCATGTTGGGGGTAAGTGAGGGTGGGAAGATGTGGGGGGGATAGGGGGAAGTAGGGGGTAAGGAGTAAGGCTATGTTGGAGGTAAGGGCTTGTCTGGGCAGTTGGGGCTAATGGGTGGGTGTGGGGAAGCTGGGGGTAAGTGGGCGATGCTGGGGGTAAGGGGGTGGGAGGATGTAGGGGGTAAGCGGGGATATTGGGGGTAAGGGGGGGTGGGAAGATGTGGGTGGAAAGGGGGGAAGTAGGGGGGTAAGGGGTACGGCTATGTTGGGGTAAGGGCTTGTCTGGGGAGGTTGGGGCTAACGGGGGTGTGTGGAGATGTTGGGGGTAAGTGGGCAATGTTGGGGATACGTGGGGGATGTTGGGGGTGTTGTGGCGAAGGGAGGGATGTTGGAGGTAAGGGGGTGGGAGGATGTTGGGGGTGAGGGGGATGCGTGAGGATGAGGGTAAGTGGGGTGAAGGGAGGTGCGTGGGGATGTTGCAGGTAGAGGGTGTGTGGGAGTTGGGGGTAAGGGGTGTGTGAGAATGTTGGGGTAAAGGGGTGTGTGGGGACGTTGGGGGTAGGTGGGGGTTGGAGGATGTTGGGGGTAAGGGAGCTGTGTGGGGATGTTGGGGGTAAGGGGGGATGTTGGGGTTAAGGGGTGTAGGTGCATGTTGGGGGTGAGTGGGGGTGGGAAGATGTGGGGGGAAAGGGGGAGGTAGGGGGGAAGGGGGTTAAGGGGAGTTTGGGGCTAAGAGTTTGTCTGGGGAAGTTGGGGCTAACGGGGGTGTGTGGGGATGTTGCGGATAAGTGGGCAATGTTGGGGGTATGTGGGGGATGTTGGGGGTGTTGTGGCTAAGGGAGGGATGTTGAAGGTAAGGGGGTGGGAGGATGATTGGGCTAAGGGGGGCGTGAGGATGTTGGGGGTGAGGGGGATGCGTGAGGATGAGGGTAAGGGGGATGTGGGGTGTTAAGGGAGGTGAGTGGGGATGTTGCAGGTAAAGGGTGTGTGGGGGATGTTGGGGGTTCGGGGGATGTTGGGGTAAACGTGGATTTTGAGGGTAAGGGGGTGTGAGGTTGTTGGCGGCAGGGGGGTAAGAGGATGTTGGGGAAAAGGGGGATTTTGAGGGTAAGAGAGTGAGAAGGTGTTGGGGCGTAAGGGGGGGTGTTGGGGCGCAAGGGGGGGGTGTTGGGGCGCAAGGGGGGGCTGTTGGGGCGTAAGGGGGGGCTGTTGGGGCGTAAGGGGGGGCTGTTGGGGCGTAAGGGGGGGCTGTTGGGGCGTAAGGGGGGGTGTTGGGGCGTAAGGGGGGGTGTTGGGGCGTAAGGGGGGGGTGTTGGGGCGTAAGGGGGGGTGTTGGGGCGTAAGGGGGGGGTGTTGGGGCGTAAGGGGGGGTGTTGGGGCGTAAGGGGGGGTGTTGGGGCGTAAGGGGGGGTGTTGGGGCGTAAGGGGGGGTGTTGGGGCGTAAGGGGGGGTGTTGGAGCGTAAGGGGGGGTGTTGGAGCGTAAGGGGGGGGTGTTGGGGCGTAAGGGGGGGGTGTTGGGGCGTAAGGGGGGGTGTTGGGGCGTAAGGGGGGGGTGTTGGGGCGTAAGGGGGGGGGGGTGGTGTTGGGGCGTAAGGGGGGGGTGTTGGGGCGTAAGGGGGGGGTGTTGGGGCGTAAGGGGGGGGTGTTGGGGCGTAAGGGGGGGTGTTGGGGCGTAAGGGGGGGGTGTTGGGGCGTAAGGGGGGGGTGTTGGGGCGTAAGGGGGGGGTGTTGGGGCGTAAGGGGGGGGTGTTGGGGCGTAAGGGGGGGGTGTTGGGGCGTAAGGGGTGGGGTGTTGGGGCGTAAGGGGGGCGGTGTTGGGGCGTAAGGGGGGGGGGTGTTGGGGCGTAAGGGGGGGGGGTGTTGGGGCGTAAGGGGGGGGGGTGTTGGGGCGTAAGGGGGGGGTGTTGGGGCGTAAGGGGGGTGTTGGGGCGTAAGGGGGGGTGTTGGGGCGTAAGGGGGGGGTGTTGGGGCGTAAAGGGGGGGGTGTTGGGGCGTAAGGGGGGGTGTTGGGGCGTAAGGGGGGTGTTGGGGCGTAAGGGGGGTGTTGGGGCGTAAGGGGGGTGTTGGGGCGTAAGGGGGGGTGTTGGGGCGTAAGGGGGGGGGGTGTTGGGGCGTAAGGGGGGGGTGTTGGGGCGTAAGGGGGGGTGTTGGGGCGTAAGGGGGGGTGTTGGGGCGTAAGTGGGGTGTTGGGGCGTAAGGGGGGTGTTGGGGCGTAAGGGGGGGGGTGTTGGGGCGTAAGGGGGGGATGTTGGGGCGTAAGGGGGGGATGTTGGGGCGTAAGGGGGGGATGTTGGGGGTAAGGAGGAGTGTGTGGGAATGTTGGGGGTGAGGGGGTGTCTGGGGATGTTGGGGGTAAGGGGGATGGGAGGATGGTGGGGGTAAGGGGTGGGAGGATGTTGCAGGTAACATGGTGTGTAAGGATGTTGGGGGTAAAACAGGATGTTGGGGGTAAGGCTGTGTGTGAGGATGTTGCGGGTAATGGGGATGTTGGGGCTAAGAGGGGGTGTGAGGGTTTTGGGGATAAGGGGGTCTGGGAGAATGTTGGGGGTAAAGGAGATGTGTGGAGATGTTGGGGTAAGTGGGATGTTGGGGGTAAGTGGGATGTTGGGGGTAAGGGGGAGTAGGAGCATGTTGGGGGTAAGTGAGGGTGGGAAGATGTGGGGGGATGGGGGAAGTAGGGGGTAAGGAGTAAGGCTTTGTTGGAGGTAAGGGCTTGTCTGGGGCGGTTGGGGCTAATGGGTGGGTGTGGGGAAGCTGGGGGTAAGTGGGCGATGCTGGGGGTAAGGGGGTGGGAGGATGTTGGGGGTAAGCGGGGATATTGGGGGTAAGGGGGGTGGGAAGATGTGGGGGGAAAGGGGGAAGTAGGGGGTAAGGGGTACGGCTATGTTGGGGGTAAGGGCTTGTCTGGGGAGGTTGGGGCTAACGGGGGTGTGTGGGGATGTTGGGGGTAAGTGGGCAATGTTGGGGATACGTGGGGGATGTTGGGGGTGTTGTGGCTAAGGGAGGGATGTTGGAGGTAAGGGGGTGGGAGGATGTTGGGGGTGAAGGGGGATGCGTGAGGATGAGGGTAAGTGGGGTTAAGGGAGGTGCGTGGGGATGTTGCAGGTAGAGGGTGTGTGGGGGATGTTGGGGGTAAGGGGTGTGTGAGAATGTTGGGGTAAAGGGGTGTGTGGGGACGTTGGGGGTAGGTGGGGGTTGGAGGAGGAGTGTGTGGGAATGTTGGGGGTGAGGGGGTGTCTGGGGATGTTGGGGGTAAGGGGGATGGGAGGATGGTGGGGGTAAGGGGTGGGAGGATGTTGCAGGTAACATGGTGTGTAAGGATGTTGGGGGTAAAACAGGATGTTGGGGGTAAGGGTGTGTGTGAGGATGTTGCGGGTAATGGGGATGTTGGGGCTAAGAGGGGGTGTGAGGGTGTTGGGGATAAGGGGGTCTGGGAGAATGTTGGGGTAAAGGAGCTGTGTGGAGATGTTGGGGTAAGTGGGATGTTGGGGGTAAGGGGGAGTAGGAGCATGTTGGGGGTAAGTGAGGGTGGGAAGATGTGGGGGGATAGGGGGAAGTAGGGGGTAAGGAGTAAGGCTATGTTGGAGGTAAGGGCTTGTCTGGGGCAGTTGGGGCTAATGGGTGGGTGTGGGGAAGCTGGGGGTAAGTGGGCGATGCTGGGGGTAAGGGGGTGGGAGGATGTAGGGGGTAAGCGGGGATATTGGGGGTAAGGGGGGGTGGGAAGATGTGGGTGGAAAGGGGGAAGTAGGGGGTAAGGGGTACGGCTATGTTGGGGGTAAGGGCTTGTCTGGGGAGGTTGGGGCTAACGGGGGTGTGTGGAGATGTTGGGGGTAAGTGGGCAATGTTGGGGATACGTGGGGGATGTTGGGGGTGTTGTGGCGAAGGAGGGATGTTGGAGGTAAGGGGGTGGGAGGATGTTGGGGGTGAGGGGGATGCGTGAGGATGAGGGTAAGTGGGGTGAAGGGAGGTGCGTGGGGATGTTGCAGGTAGAGGGTGTGTGGGGGATGTTGGGGGTAAGGGGTGTGTGAGAATGTTGGGGTAAAGGGGTGTGTGGGGACGTTGGGGGTAGGTGGGGGTTGGAGGATGTTGGGGGTAAGGGAGCTGTGTGGGGATGTTGGGGGTAAGGGGGGATGTTGGGGTTAAGGGGTGTAGGTGCATGTTGGGGGTGAGTGGGGGTGGGAAGATGTGGGGGGAAAGGGGGAGGTAGGGGGGAAGGGGGTTAAGGGGAGTTTGGGGCTAAGAGTTTGTCTGGGGAAGTTGGGGCTAACGGGGGTGTGTGGGGATGTTGCGGATAAGTGGGCAATGTTGGGGGTATGTGGGGGATGTTGGGGGTGTTGTGGCTAAGGGAGGGATGTTGAAGGTAAGGGGGTGGGAGGATGATTGGGCTAAGGGGGGCGTGAGGATGTTGGGGGTGAGGGGGATGCGTGAGGATGAGGGTAAGGGGGATGTGGGGTGTTAAGGGAGGTGAGTGGGGATGTTGCAGGTAAAGGGTGTGTGGGGGATGTTGGGGGTTCGGGGGATGTTGGGGTAAACGTGGATTTTGAGGGTAAGGGGGTGTGAGGTTGATGGCGGCAGGGGGGTAAGAGGATGTTGGGGAAAAGGGGGATTTTGAGGGTAAGAGAGTGAGAAGGTGTTGGGGCGTAAGGGGGGGGGTGTTGGGGCGCAAGGGGGGGGGGGTGTTGGGGCACAAGGGGGGGCTGTTGGGGCGTAAGGGGGGGCTGTTGGGGCGTAAGGGGGGGCTGTTGGGGCGTAAGGGGGGGTGTTGGGGCGTAAGGGGGGTGTTGGGGCGTAAGGGGGGGTGTTGGGGCGTAAGGGGGGGGTGTTGGGGCGTAAGGGGGGGTGTTGGGGCGTAAGGGGGGTGTTGGGGCGTAAGGGGGGTGTTGGGGCGTAAGGGGGGGTGTTGGGGCGTAAGGGGGGGTGTTGGGGCGTAAGGGGGGGTGTTGGAGCGTAAGGGGGGGGTGTTGGGGCGTAAGGGGGGGGTGTTGGGGCGTAAGGGGGGGGTGTTGGGGCGTAAGGGGGGGGTGTTGGGGCGTAAGGGGGGGGTGTTGGGGCGTAAGGGGGGGGGTGTTGGGGCGTAAGGGGGGGGGTGTTGGGGCGTAAGGGGGGGGGTGTTGGGGCGTAAGGGGGGGTGTTGGGGCGTAAGGGGGGGGTGTTGGGGCGTAAGGGGGGGGTGTTGGGGCGTAAGGGGGGGGTGTTGGGGCGTAAGGGGGGGGTGTTGGGGCGTAAGGGGGGGGTGTTGGGGCGTAAGGGGGGGGTGTTGGGGCGTAAGGGGGGGGTGTTGGGGCGTAAGGGGGGGTGTTGGGGCGTAAGGGGGGATGTTGGGGCGTAAGGGGGGATGTTGGGGCGTAAGGGGGGATGTTGGGGCGTAAGGGGGGGGTGTTGGGGCGTAAGGGGGGGTGTTGGGGCGTAAGGGGGGTGTTGGGGCGTAAGGGGGGTGTTGGGGCGTAAGGGGGGTGTTGGGGCGTAAGGGGGGGTGTTGGGGCGTAAGGGGGGGTGTTGGGGCGTAAGGGGGGGTGTTGGGGCGTAAGGGGGGGTGTTGGGGCGTAAGGGGGGGTGTTGGGGCGTAAGGGGGGGTGTTGGGGCGTAAGGGGGGGGGGTGTTGGGGCCTAAGGGGGGGGGGTTGTTGGGGCCTAAGGGGGGGGTGTTGGGGCGTAAGGGGGGGGTGTTGGGGCGTAAGGGGGGGGTGTTGGGGCGTAAGGGGGGGTGTTGGGGCGTAAGGGGTGTGTGTTGGGGCGTAAGGGGGGGGTGTTGGGGGTAAGGGGGCTGTTGGGGCGTAAGGGGGGGGTGTTGGGGCGTAAGGGGGGGTGTTGGGGTGTAAGGGGGGGTGTTGGGGCGTAAGGGGGGGGTGTTGGGGCGTAAGGGGGGGGTGTTGGGGCGTAAGGGGGGGGTGTTGGGGCGTAAGGGGGGGGGGTGTTGGGGCGTAAGGGGGGGGTGTTGGGGCATAAGGGGGGGTTTTGGGGCATAAGGGGGGGTGTTGGGGCGTAAGGGGGGGATGTTGGGGCGTAAGGGGGGGATGTTGGGGCGTAAGGGGGGGATGTTGGGGCGTAAGGAGGAGTGTGTGGGAATGTTGGGGGTGAGGGGGTGTCTGGGGATGTTGGGGGTAAGGGGGATGGGAGGATGGTGGGGGTAAGGGGTGGGAGGATGTTGCAGGTAACATGGTGTGTAAGGATGTTGGGGGTAAAACAGGATGTTGGGGGTAAGGGTGTGTGTGAGGATGTTGCGGGTAATGGGGATGTTGGGGCTAAGAGGGGGTGTGAGGGTGTTGGGGATAAGGGGGTCTGGGAGAATGTTGGGGTAAAGGAGCTGTGTGGAGATGTTGGGGTAAGTGGGATGTTGGGGGTAAGTGGGATGTTGAGGGTAAGGGGGAGTAGGAGCATGTTGGGGGTAAGTGAGGGTGGGAAGATGTGGGGGGATAGGGGGAAGTAGGGGGTAAGGAGTAAGGCTATGTTGGATGTAAGGGCTTGTCTGGGGCGGTTGGGGCTAATGGGTGGGTGTGGGGAAGCTGGAGGTAAGTGGGCGATGCTGGGGGTAAGGGGGTGGGAGGATGTAGGGGGTAAGCGGGGATATTGGGGGTAAGGGGGGGTGGGAAGATGTGGGGGGAAAGGGGGAAGTAGGGGGTAAGGGGTACGGCTATGTTGGGGGTAAGGGCTTGTCTGGGGAGGTTGGGGCTAACGGGGGTGTGTGGGGATGTTGGGGGTAAGTGGGCAATGTTGGGGATACGTGGGGGATGTTGGGGGTTTTGTGGCTAAGGGAGGGATGTTGGAGGTAAGGGGGTGGGAGGATGTTGGGGGTGAAGGGGGATGCGTGAGGATGAGGGTAAGTGGGGTTAAGGGAGGTGCGTGGGGATGTTGCAGGTAGAGGGTGTGTGGGGGATGTTGGGGGTAAGGGGTGTGTGAGAATGTTGGGGTAAAGGGGTGTGTGGGGACGTTGGGGGTCGGTGGGGGTTGGAGGAGGAGTGTGTGGGAATGTTGGGGGTGAGGGGGTGTCTGGGGATGTTGGGGGTAAGGGGGATGGGAGGATGGTGGGGGTAAGGGGTGGGAGGATGTTGCAGGTAACATGGTGTGTAAGGATGTTGGGGGTAAAACAGGATGTTGGGGGTAAGGGTGTGTGTGAGGATGTTGCGGGTAATGGGGATGTTGGGGCAAAGAGGGGGTGTGAGGGTGTTGGGGATAAGGGGGTCTGGGAGAATGTTGGGGTAAAGGAGCTGTGTGGAGATGTTGGGGTAAGTGGGATGTTGGGGGTAAGGGGGAGTAGGAGCATGTTGGGGGTAAGTGAGGGTGGGAAGATGTGGGGGGATAGGGGGAAGTAGGGGGTAAGGAGTAAGGCTATGTTGGAGGTAAGGGCTTGTCTGGGGCAGTTGGGGCTAATGGGTGGGTGTGGGGAAGCTGGGGGTAAGTGGGCGATGCTGGGGGTAAGGGGGTGGGAGGATGTAGGGGGTAAGCGGGGATATTGGGGGTAAGGGGGGGTGGGAAGATGTGGGTGGAAAGGGGAAGTAGGGGGTAAGGGGTACGGCTATGTTGGGGGTAAGGGCTTGTCTGGGGAGGTTGGGGCTAACGGGGGTGTGTGGAGATGTTGGGGGTAAGTGGGCAATGTTGGGGATACGTGGGGGATGTTGGGGGTGTTGTGGCGAAGGGAGGGATGTTGGAGGTAAGGGGGTGGGAGGATGTTGGGGGTGAGGGGGATGCGTGAGGATGAGGGTAAGTGGGGTGAAGGGAGGTGCGTGGGGATGTTGCAGGTAGAGGGTGTGTGGGGGATGTTGGGGGTAAGGGGTGTGTGAGAATGTTGGGGTAAAGGGGTGTGTGGGGACGTTGGGGGTAGGTGGGGGTTGGAGGATGTTGGGGGTAAGGGAGCTGTGTGGGGATGTTGGGGGTAAGGGGGGATGTTGGGGTTAAGGGGTGTAGGTGCATGTTGGGGGTGAGTGGGGGTGGGAAGATGTGGGGGGAAAGGGGGAGGTAGGGGGGAAGGGGGTTAAGGGGAGTTTGGGGCTAAGAGTTTGTCTGGGGAAGTTGGGGCTAACGGGGGTGTGTGGGGATGTTGCGGATAAGTGGGCAATGTTGGGGGTATGTGGGGGATGTTGGGGGTGTTGTGGCTAAGGGAGGGATGTTGAAGGTAAGGGGGTGGGAGGATGATTGGGCTAAGGGGGGCGTGAGGATGTTGGGGGTGAGGGGGATGCGTGAGGATGAGGGTAAGGGGGATGTGGGGTGTTAAGGGAGGTGAGTGGGGATGTTGCAGGTAAAGGGTGTGTGGGGGATGTTGGGGGTTCGGGGGATGTTGGGGTAAACGTGGATTTTGAGGGTAAGGGGGTGTGAGGTTGTTGGCGGCAGGGGGGTAAGAGGATGTTGGGGAAAAGGGGGATTTTGAGGGTAAGAGAGTGAGAAGGTGTTGGGTCGTAAGGGGGGGGGTGTTGGGGCGCAAGGGGGGGGTGTTGGGGCGCAAGGGGGGGGTGTTGGGGCGTAAGGGGGGGCTGTTGGGGCGTAAGGGGGGGCTGTTGGGGTGTAAGGGGGGGCTGTTGGGGCGTAAGGGGGGGGGTGTTGGGGCGTATGGGGGGGTGTTGGGGCGTAAGGGGGGGGGTGTTGGGGCGTAAGGGGGGGGGTGTTGGGGCGTAAGGGGGGGGTGTTGGGACGTAAGGGGGGGGTGTTGGGGCCTAAGGGGGGGGTGTTGGGGCCTAAGGGGGGGGTGTTGGGGCCTAAGGGGGGGGTGTTGGGGCGTAATGGGGGGTGTTGGGGCGTAATGGGGAGGTGTTGGGGCGTAATGGGGAGGTGTTGGGGCGTAAGGGGGGGGTGTTGGGGCGTAAGGGGGGGTGTTGGGGCGTAAGGGGGGGGTGTTGGGGCGTAAGGGGGGGGTGTTGGGGCGTAAGGGGGGGTGTTGGGGCGTAAGGGGGGGGTGTTGGGGCGTAAGGGGGGGGGTGTTGGGGCGTAAGGGGGGGGTGTTGGGGCGTAAGGGGGGGGTGTTGGGGCGTAAGGGGGGGTGTTGGGGCGTAAGGGGGGGTGTTGGGGCGTAAGGGGGGGTGTTGGGGCGTAAGTGGGGGTGTTGGGGCGTAAGGGGGGGTGTTGGGGCGTAAGGGGGGGGTGTTGGGGCGTAAGGGGGGGGTGTTGGGGCGTAAGGGGGGGTGTTGGGGCGTAAGGGGGGGTGTTGGGGCGTAAGGGGGGGGTGTTGGGGCGTAAGGGGGGGGGGTGTTGGGCGTAATGGGGGGGTGTTGGGGCGTAATGGGGGGGTGTTGGGGCGTAAGGGGAGGTGTTGGGGCATAAGGGGGGGGGGTGTTGGGGCATAGGGGGGGGGTGTTGAGGCGTAAGGGGGGGGTGTTGGGGCGTAAGGGGGGGGTGTTGGGGCGTAAGGGGGGGGTGTTGGGGCGCAATGGGGGGGGTGTTGGGGCACAAGGGGGGGCTGTTGGGGCGTAAGGGGGGGCTGTTGGGGCGTAAGGGGGGGCTGTTGGGGCGTAAGGGGGGGCTGTTGGGGCGTAAGGGGGGGTGTTGGGGCGTAAGGGGGGGTGTTGGGGCGTAAGGGGGGGTGTTGGGGCGTAAGGGGGGGTGTTGGGGCGTAAGGGGGGGTGTTGGGGCGTAAGGGGGGGTGTTGGGGCGTAAGGGGGGGGTGTTGGGGCGTAAGGGGGGGTGTTGGGGCGTAAGGGGGGGTGTTGGAGCGTAAGGGGGGGGTGTTGGGGCCTAAGGGGGGGGTGTTGGGGCGTAAGGGGGGGGGTGTTGGGGCGTAAGGGGGGGGTGTTGGGGCGTAAGGGGGGGGTGTTGGGGCGTAAGGGGGGGGGGGTGTTGGGGCGTAAGGGGGGGGGGGTGTTGGGGCGTAAGGGGGGTGTTGAGGCGTAAGGGGGGGGTGTTGGGGCGTAAGGGGGGGGTGTTGGGGCGTAAGGGGGGGGTGTTGGGGCGTAAGGGGGGGGTGTTGGGGCGTAAGGGGGGGTGTTGGGGCGTAAGGGGGGGTGTTGGGGCGTAAGGGGGGGGTGTTGGGGCGTAAGGGGGGGGTGTTGGGGCGTAAGGGGGGGGGTGTTGGGGCGTAAGGGGGGGGGGGTGTTGGGGCGTAAGGGGGGGGGGGTGTTGGGGCGTAAGGGGGGTGTTGAGGCGTAAGGGGGGGGTGTTGGGGCGTAAGGGGGGGGTGTTGGGGCGTAAGGGGGGGGTGTTGGGGCGTAAGGGGGGGGTGTTGGGGCGTAAGGGGGGGTGTTGGGGCGTAAGGGGGGGTGTTGGGGCGTAAGGGGGGGGTGTTGGGGCGTAAGGGGGGGGTGTTGGGGCGTAAGGGGGGGGTGTTGGGGCGTAAGGGGGGGTGTTGGGGCGTAAGGGGGGGGTGTTGGGGCGTAAGGGGGGGGTGTTGGGTCGTAAGGGGGGGGTGTTGGGGCGTAAGGGGGGGGTGTTGGGGCGTAAGGGGGGGGTGTTGGGGCGTAAGGGGGGGGGTGTTGGGGCGTAAGGGGGGGGTGTTGGGGCGTAAGGGGGGGGGTGTTGGGGCGTAAGGGGGGGGTGTTGGGGCGTAAGGGGGGGTGTTGGGGCGTAAGGGGGGGGTGTTGGGGCGTAACGGGGGGGTGTTGGGGCGTAAGGGGGGGTGTTGGGGCGTAAGGGGGGGGGGTGTTGGGGCGTAAGGGGGGGGGTGTTGGGGCGTAAGGGGGGGGGTGTTGGGGCGTAAGGGGGGGGTGTTGGGGCGTAAGGGGGGGGTGTTGGGGCGTAAGGGGGGGTGTTGGGGCGTAAGGGGGGGGTGTTGGGGCGTAAGGGGGGGGGTGTTGGGGCGTAAGGGGGGGGGTGTTGGGGCGTAAGGGGGGGTGTTGGGGCGTAAGGGGGGGGTGTTGGGGCGTAAGGGGGGGGTGTTGGGGCGTAAGGGGGGGGTGTTGGGGCGTAAGGGGGGATGTTGGGGCGTAAGGGGGGATGTTGGGGCGTAAGGGGGGGGTGTTGGGGCGTAAGGGGGGGTGTTGGGGCGTAAGGGGGGTGTTGGGGCGTAAGGGGGGTGTTGGGGCGTAAGGGGGGTGTTGGGGCGTAAGGGGGGGTTTTGGGGCGTAAGGGGGGGTGTTGGGGCGTAAGGGGGGGTGTTGGGGCGTAAGGGGGGTGTTGGGGCGTAAGGGGGGGTGTTGGGGCGTAAGGGGGGGGGTGTTGGGGCGTAAGGGGGGGGGGGTGTTGGGGCCTAAGGGGGGGGGTGTTGGGGCCTAAGGGGGGGGTGTTGGGGCGTAAGGGGGGGGTGTTGGGGCGTAAGGGGGGGTGTTGGGGCGTAAGGGGTGTGTGTTGGGGCGTAAGGGGGGGGTGTTGGGGGTAAGGGGGCTGTTGGGGCGTAAGGGGGGGGTGTTGGGGCGTAAGGGGGGGTGTTGGGGCGTAAGGGGGGGGTGTTGGGGCGTAAGGGGGGGGTGTTGGGGCGTAAGGGGGGGGTGTTGGGGCGTAAGGGGGGGGGTGTTGGGGCGTAAGGGGGGGGTGTTGGGGCGTAAGGGGGGGGGTGTTGGGGCGTAAGGGGGGGGGTGTTGGGGCATAAGGGGGGGTTTTGGGGCATAAGGGGGGGTGTTGGGGCGTAAGGGGGGGTGTTGGGGCGTAAGGGGGGGATGTTGGGGCGTAAGGGGGGGATGTTGGGGCGTAAGGAGGAGTGTGTGGGAATGTTGGGGGTGAGGGGGTGTCTGGGGATGTTGGGGGTAAGGGGGATGGGAGGATGGTGGGGGTAAGGGGTGGGAGGATGTTGCAGGTAACATGGTGTGTAAGGATGTTGGGGGTAAAACAGGATGTTGGGGGTAAGGGTGTGTGTGAGGATGTTGCGGGTAATGGGGATGTTGGGGCTAAGAGTGGGTGTGAGGGTGTTGGGGATAAGGGGGTCTGGGAGAATGTTGGGGTAAAGGAGCTGTGTGGAGATGTTGGGGTAAGTGGGATGTTGGGGGTAAGTGGGATGTTGAGGGTAAGGGGGAGTAGGAGCATGTTGGGGGTAAGTGAGGGTGGGAAGATGTGGCGGGATAGGGGGAAGTAGGGGGTAAGGAGTAAGGCTATGTTGGATGTAAGGGCTTGTCTGGGGCGGTTGGGGCTAATGGGTGGGTGTGGGGAAGCTGGAGGTAAGTGGGCGATGCTGGGGGTAAGGGGGTGGGAGGATGTAGGGGGTAAGCGGGGATATTGGGGGTAAGGGGGGGTGGGAAGATGTGGGGGGAAAGGGGGAAGTAGGGGGTAAGGGGTACGGCTATGTTGGGGGTAAGGGCTTGTCTGGGGAGGTTGGGGCTAACGGGGGTGTGTGGGGATGTTGGGGGTAAGTGGGCAATGTTGGGGATACGTGGGGGATGTTGGGGGTGTTGTGGCTAAGGGAGGGATGTTGGAGGTAAGGGGGTGGGAGGATGTTGGGGGTGAAGGGGGATGCGTGAGGATGAGGGTAAGTGGGGTTAAGGGAGGTGCGTGGGGATGTTGCAGGTAGAGGGTGTGTGGGGGATGTTGGGGGTAAGGGGTGTGTGAGAATGTTGGGGTAAAGGGGTGTGTGGGGACGTTGGGGGTCGGTGGGGGTTGGAGGAGGAGTGTGTGGGAATGTTGGGGGTGAGGGGGTGTCTGGGGATGTTGGGGGTAAGGGGGATGGGAGGATGGTGGGGGTAAGGGGTGGGAGGATGTTGCAGGTAACATGGTGTGTAAGGATGTTGGGGGTAAAACAGGATGTTGGGGGTAAGGGTGTGTGTGAGGATGTTGCGGGTAATGGGGATGTTGGGGCAAAGAGGGGGTGTGAGGGTGTTGGGGATAAGGGGGTCTGGGAGAATGTTGGGGTAAAGGAGCTGTGTGGAGATGTTGGGGTAAGTGGGATGTTGGGGGTAAGGGGGAGTAGGAGCATGTTGGGGGTAAGTGAGGGTGGGAAGATGTGGGGGGATAGGGGGAAGTAGGGGGTAAGGAGTAAGGCTATGTTGGAGGTAAGGGCTTGTCTGGGGCAGTTGGGGCTAATGGGTGGGTGTGGGGAAGCTGGGGGTAAGTGGGCGATGCTGGGGGTAAGGGGGTGGGAGGATGTAGGGGGTAAGCGGGGATATTGGGGGTAAGGGGGGGTGGGAAGATGTGGGTGGAAAGGGGGAAGTAGGGGGTAAGGGGTACGGCTATGTTGGGGGTAAGGGCTTGTCTGGGGAGGTTGGGGCTAACGGGGGTGTGTGGAGATGTTGGGGGTAAGTGGGCAATGTTGGGGATACGTGGGGGATGTTGGGGGTGTTGTGGCGAAGGGAGGGATGTTGGAGGTAAGGGGGTGGAAGGATGTTGGGGGTGAGGGGGATGCGTGAGGATGAGGGTAAGTGGGGTGAAGGATGTTGCAGGTAGAGGGTGTGTGGGGGATGTTGGGGGTAAGGGGTGTGTGAGAATGTTGGGGTAAAGGGGTGTGTGGGGACGTTGGGGGTAGGTGGGGGTTGGAGGATGTTGGGGGTAAGGGAGCTGTGTGGGGATGTTGGGGGTAAGGGGGGATGTTGGGGTTAAGGGGTGTAGGTGCATGTTGGGGGTGAGTGGGGGTGGGAAGATGTGGGGGGAAAGGGGGAGGTAGGGGGGAAGGGGGTTAAGGGGAGTTTGGGGCTAAGAGTTTGTCTGGGGAAGTTGGGGCTAACGGGGGTGTGTGGGGATGTTGCGGATAAGTGGGCAATGTTGGGGGTATGTGGGGGATGTTGGGGGTGTTGTGGCTAAGGGAGGGATGTTGAAGGTAAGGGGGTGGGAGGATGATTGGGCTAAGGGGGGCGTGAGGATGTTGGGGGTGAGGGGGATGCGTGAGGATGAGGGTAAGGGGGATGTGGGGTGTTAAGGGAGGTGAGTGGGGATGTTGCAGGTAAAGGGTGTGTGGGGGATGTTGGGGGTTCGGGGGATGTTGGGGTAAACGTGGATTTTGAGGGTAAGGGGGTGTGAGGTTGTTGGCGGCAGGGGGGTAAGAGGATGTTGGGGAAAAGGGGGATTTTGAGGGTAAGAGAGTGAGAAGGTGTTGGGGCGTAAGGGGGGGGTGTTGGGGCGCAAGGGGGGGGTGTTGGGGCGTAAGGGGGGGCTGTTGGGGCGTAAGGGGGGGCTGTTGGGGCGTAAGGGGGGGCTGTTGGGGTGTAAGGGGGGGGGCTGTTGGGGCGTATGGGGGGGTGTTGGGGCGTAAGGGGGGGGCTGTTGGGGCGTATGGGGGGGTGTTGGGGCGTAAGGGGGGGGGTGTTGGGGCGTAAGGGGGGGGGTGTTGGGGCGTAAGGGGGGGGTGTTGGGGCGTAATGGGGGGTGTTGGGGCGTAATGGGGAGGTGTTGGGGCGTAATGGGGAGGTGTTGGGGCGTAAGGGGGGGGTGTTGGGGCGTAAGGGGGGGGTGTTGGGGCGTAAGGGGGGGGTGTTGGGGCGTAAGGGGGGGTGTTGGGGCGTAAGGGGGGTGTTGGGGCGTAAGGGGGGGGTGTTGGGGCGTAAGGGGGGGGTGTTGGGGCGTAAGGGGGGGTGTTGGGGCGTAAGGGGGGGTGTTGGGGCGTAAGGGGGGGTGTTGGGGCGTAAGGGGGGGTGTTGGGGCGTAAGGGGGGGTGTTGGGGCGTAAGGGGGGGGTGTTGGGGCGTAAGGGGGGGGTGTTGGGGCGTAAGGGGGGGGTGTTGGGGCGTAAGGGGGGGTGTTGGGGCGTAAGGGGGGGGTGTTGGGGCGTAAGGGGGGGGTGTTGGGGCGTAATGGGGGGGGTGTTGGGGCGTAATGGGGGGGTGTTGGGGCGTAAGGGGAGGTGTTGGGGCATAAGGGGGGGGTGTTGGGGCATAAGGGGGTGGTGTTGGGGCATAAGGGGGTGGTGTTGGGGCGTAAGGGGGGATGTTGGGGCGTAAGGGGGGGTGTTGGGGCGTAAGGGGGGGTGTTGGGGCGTAAGGGGGGGTGTTGGAGCGTAAGGGGGGGGTGTTGGGGCGTAAGGGGGGGGGTGTTGGGGCGTAAGGGGGGGGGTGTTGGGGCGTAAGGGGGGGGGGTGTTGGGACGTAAGGGGGGGGTGTTGGGACGTAAGGGGGGGGTGTTGGGGCCTAAGGGGGGGGTGTTGGGGCCTAAGGGGGGGGTGTTGGGGCCTAAGGGGGGGGTGTTGGGGCCTAAGGGGGGGTGTTGGGGCGTAATGGGGTGTGTTGGGGCGTAATGGGGGGTGTTGCGGCGTAATGGGGAGGTGTTGGGGCGTAATGGGGAGGTGTTGGGGCGTAATGGGGAGGTGTTGGGGCGTAAGGGGGGGTGTTGGGGCGTAAGGGGGGGGTGTTGGGGCGTAAGGGGGGGGTGTTGGGGCGTAAGGGGGGGTGTTGGGGCGTAAGGGGGGGGTGTTGGGGCGTAAGGGGGGGTGTTGGGGCGTAAGGGGGGGTGTTGGGGCGTAAGGGGGGGGTGTTGGGGCGTAAGGGGGGGGTGTTGGGGCGTAAGGGGGGTGTTGGGGCGTAAGGGGGGGTGTTGGGGCGTAAGGGGGGGTGTTGGGGCGTAAGGGGGGGTGTTGGGGCGTAAGGGGGGGTGTTGGGGCGTAAGGGGGGGTGTTGGGGCGTAAGGGGGGGGTGTTGGGGCGTAAGGGGGGGGTGTTGGGGCGTAAGGGGGGGTGTTGGGGCGTAAGGGGGGGTGTTGGGGCGTAAGGGGGGGTGTTGGGGCGTAAGGGGGGGGTGTTGGGGCGTATGGGGGGGGTGTTGGGGCGTAATGGGGGGGTGTTGGGGCGTAAGGGGAGGTGTTGGGGCATAAGGGGGGGGGTGTTGGGGCATAGGGGGGGGTGTTGGGGCGTAAGGGGGGGGTGTTGGGGCGTAAGGGGGGGTGTTGGGGCGTAAGGGGGGGGTGTTGGGGCGTAAGGGGGGGGTGTTGGGGCGTAAGGGGGGGTGTTGGGGCGTAAGGGGGGGGTGTTGGGGCGTAAGGGGGGGGTGTTGGGGCGTAAGGGGGGGGTGTTGGGGCGTAAGGGGGGGGTGTTGGGGCGTAAGGGGGGGTGTTGGGGCGTAAGGGGGGGGTGTTGGGGCGTAAGGGGGGGGTGTTGGGGCGTAAGGGGGGGGGTGTTGGGGCGTAAGGGGGGGGGGGTGTTGGGGCGTAAGGGGGGGGTGTTGGGGCGTAAGGGGGGGTGTTGGGGCGTAAGGGGGGGGTGTTGGGGCGTAAGGGGGGGGTGTTGGGGCGTAAGGGGGGGGTGTTGGGGCGTAAGGGGGGGGTGTTGGGGCGTAAGGGGGGGGTGTTGGGGCGTAAGGGGGGGTGTTGGGGCGTAAGGGTTGTGTGTTGGGGCGTAAGGGGGGGATGTTGGGGCGTAAGGAGGAGTGTGTGGGAATGTTGAGTGTGAGGGGGTGTCTGGGGATGTTGGGGGTAAGGGGGATGGGAGGATGGTGGGGGTAAGGGGTGGGAGGATGTTGCAGGTAACATGGTGTGTAAGGATGTTGGGGGTAAAACAGGATGTTGGGGGTAAGGGTGTGTGTGAGGATGTTGCGGGTAATGGGGATGTTGGGGCTAAGAGGGGGTGTGAGGGTGTTGGGGATAAGGGGGTCTGGGAGAATGTTGGGGTAAAGGAGCTGTGTGGAGATGTTGGGGTAAGTGGGATGTTGGGGGTAAGTGGGATGTTGAGGGTAAGGGGGAGTAGGAGCATGTTGGGGGTAAGTGAGGGTGGGAAGATGTGGGGGGATAGGGGGAAGTAGGGGGTAAGGAGTAAGGCTATGTTGGATGTAAGGGCTTGTCTGGGGCGGCTGGGGCTAATGGGTGGGTGTGGGGAAGCTGGGGGTAAGTGGGCGATGCTGGGGGTAAGGGGGTGGGAGGATGTAGGGGGTAAGCGGGGATATTGGGGGTAAGGGGGGGTGGGAAGATGTGGGGGGAAAGGGGGAAGTAGGGGGTAAGGGGTACGGCTATGTTGGGGGTAAGGGCTTGTCTGGGGAGGTTGGGGCTAACGGGGGTGTGTGGGGATGTTGGGGGTAAGTGGGCAATGTTGGGGATACGTGGGGGATGTTGGGGGTGTTGTGACGAAGGGAGCGATGTTGGAGGTAAGGGGGTGGGAGGATGTTGGGGGTGAGGGGGATGCGTGAGGATGAGGGTAAGTGGGGTTAAGGGAGGTGCGTGGGGATGTTGCAGGTAGAGGGTGTGTGGGGGATGTTGGGGGTAAGGGGTGTGTGAGAATGTTGGGGTAAAGGGGTGTGTGGGGACGTTGGGGGTAGGTGGGGGTTGGAGGATGTTGGGGGTAAGGGAGCTGTGTGGGGATGTTGGGCGTAAGGGGGGGGGGTGTTGGGGCGTAAGGGGGTGGTGTTGGGGCGTAAGAGGGGGGGTGTTGGGGCGTAAGAGGGGGGGTGTTGGGGCGTAAGAGGGGGGTGTTGGGGCGTAAGGGGGGGGTGTTGGGGCGTAAGGGGGGGGTGTGTTGGGGCGTAAGGGGGGGGGTGTAGGGGCGTAAGGGGGGGGTGTTGCGGCGTAAGGGGGGGGTGTTGGGGCGTAAGGGGGGGGGGTGTTGGGGCGTAAGGGGGGGGGTGTTGGGGCGTAAGGGGGGGGGTGTTTCTCGGACCGCTCCCTGTCTCGCGCAAGACCAGAACAGCACGTCTTCCCTCGCTGACCCCGACACACGGACTCCGTAGAAGCAGTAACCCCGTTGACCCGA
>NW_027140436.1:0-60561 GCF_036365525.1 Heterodontus francisci
TTTTATCCTGTCTGACAATATCTGTGGTTTATGCAGTCTGACAATGTCAATATAAGTGGTTTATCCCAGTCTGACAATGTTAATATCAGTGGTTTATCCAGTCTGACAATGTCAATATCCGTGGTTTATCCAGTCTGACAATGTTAATATGTGTGATTTATCCAGTCTGACAAAGTCAATATCTGTGGTTTATCCCAGTCTGACAAAGTAAATATCAGTGGTTTATGCAGTCTGACAATGTCAATATCTGTGGTTTATGTAGTCTGACAATGTCAATATCTGAGGTTTATCCAGTCTGACAATGTTAATATCTGTGGTTTATCCAGTCTGACAATGTTAATATCAGTGATTTATCCAGTCTGACAAAGTCAATATCTGTGGTTTATCCAGTCTGACAATGTCAATATCTGTGGTTTATCCAGTCTGACAATATCTGTGGTTTATGCAGTCTGACAATGTCAATATAAGTGGTTTATCCAGTCTGACAATGTTAATATCAGTGGCTTATCCAGTCTGACAATGTCAATATCTGTGCTTTATCCAGTCTGACAATGTTAATATCAGTGATTTATCCAGACTGACAATGTCACTATCGGTGGTTTATCCAGTCTGACAATGTTAATATCAGTGGTTTATCCAGTCTGACAATGTCAATATCAGCGGTTTATCCAGTCTGACAATGTTAATATCAATGGTTTATCCAGTCTGACAATGTTAATATCAGTGGTTTATCCAGTCTGACAATGTCAATATCTGAGGTTTATCCAGTCTGACAATGTTAATATGTGTGGTTTATCCAGTCTGACAAAGTCAATATCTGTAGTTTATGCAGTCTGACAAAGTAAATATCTGTGGTTTATCCAGTCTGACAATGTTAATATCAGTGATTTATCCAGTCTGACAATGTTAATATCAGTGGTTTATCCAGTCTGACAATGCCAATATCTGTGGGTTATCCAGTCTGACAATGTTAATATCTGTGATTTATCCACTCTGACAAAGTCAATATCTGTGATTTATCCTCTCTGACAATGTTAATATCAGTGATTTATCCAGTCTGACAATGTCAATATCAGTGGTTTATCCAGTCTGACAATGTCAATATCTGTGGTTTTTCCAGTCTGACAATGTTAATATCTGTGGTTTATCCAGTCTGACAATGTCAATATCAATGGTTTATCCTGCCTGATAATGTTAATATCTGTGGTTTATCCAGTCTGACAAAGTCAATATCTGTAGTTTATCCAGTCAGATAATGTCAATATCAGTGGTTTATCCAGTCTGACAAAGTCAATGTCTGTGGTTTATCCAGTCTGACAATGTCATTATCAGTGGTTTATCAAGTCTGACAATGTCAATATCTGTGGTTTATCCTGCCTGACAATGTTAATATCTGTGGTTTATCCAGTCTGACAATGTCAATATCAGTGGTTTATCCACTCTGACAATGTTAATATCTGTGGTTTATCCAGTCTGACAATGTCAATATCTGTGGTTTATCCAGTCTGACAATATCTGTGGTTTATGCAGTCTGACAATGTCAATATAAGTGGTTTATCCAGTCTGACAATGTTAATATCAGTGGTTTATCCAGTCTGACAATGTCAATATCCGTGGTTTATCCAGTCTGACAATGTTAATATGTGTGATTTATCCAGTCTGACAAAGTCAATATCTGTGGTTTATCCAGTCTGACAAAGTAAATATCAGTGGTTTATGCAGTCTGACAATGTCAATATCTGTGGTTTATGCAGTCTGACAATGTCAATATCTGTGGTTTTTCCAGTCTGACAATGTTAATATCTGTGGTTTATCCAGTCTGACAAAGTCAATATCTGTAGTTTACCCAGTCTGATAATGTCAATATCAGTGGTTTATCAGTCTGACAAAGTCAATGTCTGTGGTTTATCCAGTCTGACAATGTCATTATCAGTGGTTTATCAAGTCTGACAATGTCAATATCTGTGGTTTATCCTGCCTGACAATGTTAATATCTGTGGTTTATCCAGTCTGACAATGTCAATATCAGTGGTTTATCCAGTCTGACAATGTCAATATCTGTGGTTTATCCAGTCTGACAATATCTGTGGTTTATGCAGTCTGACAATGTCAATATAAGTGGTTTATCCCGTCTGACAATGTTAATATCAGTGGTTTATCCAGTCTGACAATGTCAATATCCGTGGTTTATCCAGTCTGACAATGTTAATATGTGTGATTTATCCAGTCTGACAAAGTCAATATCTGTGGTTTATCCAGTCTGACAAAGTAAATATCAGTGGTGTATGCAGTCTGACAATGTTAATATCTGTGGTTTATCCAGTCTGACAATGTCAATATCAGTGGTTTATCCAGTCTGACAATGTCAATATCTGTGGTTTATCCAGTCTGACAATATCTGTGTTTATGCAGTCTGACAATGTCAATATAAGTGGTTTATCCAGTCTGACAATGTTAATATCAGTGGTTTATCCAGTCTGACAATGTCAATATCCGTGGTTTATCCAGTCTGACAATGTTAATATGTGTGATTTATCCAGTCTGACAAAGTCAATATCTGTGGTTTATCCAGTCTGACAAAGTAAATATCAGTGGTTTATGCAGTCTGACAATGTCAATATCTGTGGTTTATGTAGTCTGACAATGTCAATATCTGAGGTTTATCCAGTCTGACAATGTTAATATCTGTGGTTTATCCAGTCTGACAATGTTAATATCAGTGATTTATCCAGTCTGACAAAGTCAATATCTGTGGTTTATCCAGTCTGACAATGTCAATATCTGTGGTTTATCCAGTCTGACAATATCTGTGGTTTATGCAGTCTGACAATGTCAATATAAGTGGTTTATCCAGTCTGACAATGTTAATATCAGTGGTTTATCCAGTCTGACAATGTCAATATCTGTGCTTTATCCAGTCTGACAATGTTAATATCAGTGATTTATCCAGACTGACAATGTCAATATCGGTGGTTTATCCAGTCTGACAATGTTAATATCAGTGGTTTATCCAGTCTGACAATGTCAATATCAGCGGTTTATGCAGTCTGACAATGTCAATATCCGTGGTTTAACCAGTCTGACAATGTTAATATGTGTGATTTATCCAGTCTGACAAAGTCAATATCTGTGGTTCATCCAGTCTGACAAAGTAAATATCAGTGGTTTATGCAGTCTGACAATGTCAATATCAGTGGTTTATGTAGTCTGACAATGTCAATATCTTTGGTTTATGCAGTCTGACAATGTCTATATCAGTGGTTTATCCTGCCTGACAATGTTAATATCAGTGGTTTATCCAGTCTGACAATGTCAATATCTGTGGTTTATCCAGTCTGACAATGTTAATATCAGTGATTTATCCAGGTCTGACAATGTCAATATCAGTGGTTTATCCAGTCTGACAATGTTAATATCAGTGGTTTATCCAGTCTGACAAAGTCAATGTCTGTGGTTTATCCAGTCTGACAATGTCATTATCAGTGGTTTATCAAGTCTGACAATGTCAATATCTGTGGTTTATCCTGCCTGACAATATTAATATCTGTGGTTTATCCAGTCTGACAATGTCAATATCAGTGGTTTATCCAGTCTGACAATGTCAATATCTGTGGTTTATCCAGTCTGACAATATCTGTGGTTTATGCAGTCTGACAATGTCAATATAAGTGGTTTATCCGTCTGACAATGTTAATATCAGTGGTTTATCCAGTCTGACAATGTCAATATCCGTGGTTTATCCAGTCTGACAATGTTAATATGTGTGATTTATCCAGTCTGACAAAGTCAATATCTGTGGTTTATCCAGTCTGACAAAGTAAATATCAGTGGTGTATGCAGTCTGACAATGTTAATATCTGTGGTTTATCCAGTCTGACAATGTCAATATCAGTGGTTTATCAGTCTGACAATGTCAATATCTGTGGTTTATCCAGTCTGACAATATCTGTGGTTTATGCAGTCTGACAATGTCAATATAAGTGGTTTATCCAGTCTGACAATGTTAATATCAGTGGTTTATCCAGTCTGACAATGTCAATATCCGTGGTTTATCCAGTCTGACAATGTTAATATGTGTGATTTATCCAGTCTGACAAAGTCAATATCTGTGGTTTATCCAGTCTGACAAAGTAAATATCAGTGGTTTATGCAGTCTGACAATGTCAATATCAGTGGTTTATGTAGTCTGACAATGTCAATATCTGAGGTTTATCCAGTCTGACAATGTTAATATCTGTGGTTTATCCAGTCTGACAATGTTAATATCAGTGATTTATCCAGTCTGACAAAGTCAATATCTGTGGTTTATCCAGTCTGACAATGTCAATATCTGTGGTTTATCCAGTCTGACAATATCTGTGGTTTATGCAGTCTGACAATGTCAATATAAGTGGTTTATCCAGTCTGACAATGTTAATATCAGTGGTTTATCCAGTCTGACAATGTCAATATCTGTGCTTTATCCAGTCTGACAATGTTAATATCAGTGATTTATCCAGACTGACAATGTCAATATCGGTGGTTTATCCAGTCTGACAATGTTAATATCAGTGGTTTATCCAGTCTGACAATGTCAATATCAGCGGTTTATCCAGTCTGACAATGTTAATATCAATGGTTTATCCAGTCTGACAATGTTAATATCAGTGGTTTATCCAGTCTGACAATGTCAATATCTGAGGTTTATCCAGTCTGACAATGTTAATATGTGTGGTTTATCCAGTCTGACAAAGTCAATATCTGTAGTTTATCCAGTCTGACAAAGTAAATATCTGTGGTTTATCCAGTCTGACAATGTTAATATCAGTGATTTATCCAGTCTGACAATGTTAATATCAGTGGTTTATCCAGTCTGACAATGCCAATATCTGTGGGTTATCCAGTCTGACAAGTTAATATCTGTGATTTATCACTCTGACAAAGTCAATATCTGTGATTTATCCTCTCTGACAATGTTAATATCAGTGATTTATCCAGTCTGACAATGTCAATATCAGTGGTTTATCCAGTCTGACAATGTCAATATCTGTGGTTTTTCCAGTCTGACAATGTTAATATCTGTGGTTTATCCAGTCTGACAATGTCAATATCAATGGTTTATCCTGCCTGATAATGTTAATATCTGTGGTTTATCCAGTCTGACAAAGTCAATATCTGTAGTTTATCCAGTCAGATAATGTCAATATCAGTGGTTTATCCAGTCTGACAAAGTCAATGTCTGTGGTTTATCCAGTCTGACAATGTCATTATCAGTGGTTTATCAAGTCTGACAATGTCAATATCTGTGGTTTATCCTGCCTGACAATGTTAATATCTGTGGTTTATCCAGTCTGACATGTCAATATCAGTGGTTTATCCACTCTGACAATGTTAATATCTGTGGTTTATCCAGTCTGACAATGTCAATATCTGTGGTTTATCCAGTCTGACAATATCTGTGGTTTATGCAGTCTGACAATGTCAATATAAGTGGTTTATCCAGTCTGACAATGTTAATATCAGTGGTTTATCCAGTCTGACAATGTCAATATCCGTGGTTTATCCAGTCTGACAATGTTAATATGTGTGATTTATCCAGTCTGACAAAGTCAATATCTGTGGTTTATCCAGTCTGACAAAGTAAATATCAGTGGTTTATGCAGTCTGACAATGTCAATATCTGTGGTTTATGCAGTCTGACAATGTCAATATCAGTGGTTTATCCAGTCTGACAATGTTAATATCTGTGGTTTATCCAGACTGACAATGTCAATATCCGTGGTTTAACCAGTCTGACAATGTTAATATGTGTGATTTATCCAGTCTGACAAAGTCAATATCTGTGGTTCATCCAGTCTGACAAAGTAAATATCAGTGGTTTATGCAGTCTGACAATGTCCAATATCAGTGGTTTATGTAGTCTGACAATGTCAATATCTTTGGTTTATGCAGTCTGACAATGTCTATATCAGTGGTTTATCCTGCCTGACAATGTTAATATCAGTGGTTTATCCAGTCTGACAATGTCAATATCTGTGGTTTATCCAGTCTGACAATGTTAATATCAGTGATTTATCCAGTCTGACAATGTCAATATCAGTGGTTATCCAGTCTGACAATGTTAATATCAGTGGTTTATCCAGTCTGACAATGTCAATATCAGTGGTTTATCCAGTCTGACAATGTCAATATCTGTGGTTTATCCAGTCTGACAATGTCAATATCAATGGTTTATCCTGCCTGACAATGTTAATATCTGTGTTTTATCCAGTCTGACAAAGTCAATATCTGTAGTTTATCCAGTCTGATAATGTCAATATCAGTGGTTTATCCAGTCTGACAAAGTCAATGTCTGTGGTTTATCCAGTCTGACAATGTCATTATCAGTGGTTTATCAAGTCTGACAATGTCAATATCTGTGGTTTATCCTGCCTGACAATGTTAATATCTGTGGTTTATCCAGTCTGACAATGTCAATATCAGTGGTTTATCCACTCTGACAATGTTAATATCTGTGGTTTATCCAGTCTGACAATGTCAATATCTGTGGTTTATCCAGTCTGACAATATCTGTGGTTTATGCAGTCTGACAATGTCAATATAAGTGGTTTATCCAGTCTGACAATGTTAATATCAGTGGTTTATCCAGTCTGACAATGTCAATATCCGTGGTTTATCCAGTCTGACAATGTTAATATGTGTGATTTATCCAGTCTGACAAAGTCAATATCTGTGGTTTATCCAGTCTGACAAAGTAAATATCAGTGGTTTATGCAGTCTGACAATGTCAATATCTGTGGTTTATGCAGTCTGACAATGTCAATATCAGTGGTTTATCCAGTCTGACAATGTTAATATCTGTGGTTTATCCAGTCTGACAATGCCAATATCTGTGGGTTATCCAGTCTGACAATGTTAATATCTGTGATTTATCCCAGTCTGACAAAGTCAATATCTGTGATTTATCCTGTCTGACAATGTTAATATCAGTGATTTATCCAGTCTGACAATGTCAATATCAGTGGTTTATCCAGTCTGACAATGTCAATATCTGTGGTTTTTCCAGTCTGACAATGTTAATATCTGTGGTTTATCCAGTCTGACAAAGTCAATATCTGTAGTTTATCCAGTCTGATAATGTCAATATCAGTGGTTTATCCAGTCTGACAAAGTCAATGTCTGTGGTTTATCCAGTCTGACAATGTCATTATCAGTGGTTTATCAAGTCTGACAATGTCAATATCTGTGGTTTATCCTGCCTGACAATGTTAATATCTGTGGTTTATCCAGTCTGACAATGTCAATATCAGTGGTTTATCCAGTCTGACAATGTCAATATCTGTGGTTTATCCAGCCTGACAATATCTGTGGTTTATGCAGTCTGACAATGTCAATATAAGTGGTTTATCCAGTCTGACAATGTTAATATCAGTGGTTTATCCAGTCTGACAATGTCAATATCCGTGGTTTATCCAGTCTGACAATGTTAATATGTGTGATTTATCCAGTCTGACAAAGTCAATATCTGTGGTTTATCCAGTCTGACAAAGTAAATATCAGTAGTTTATGCAGTCTGACAATGTTAATATCTGTGGTTTATCCAGTCTGACAATGTTAATATCAGTGGTTTATCCAGTCTGACAATGTCAATATCTGTGGTTTATCCAGTCTGACAATGCCAATATCTGTGGGTTATCCAGTCTGACAATGTTAATATCTGTGATTTATCCAGTCTGACAAAGTCAATATCTGTGATTTATCCTGTCTGACAATGTTAATATCAGTGATTTATCCAGTCTGACAATGTCAATATCAGTGGTTTATCCAGTCTGACAATGTCAATATCTGTGGTTTTTCCAGTCTGACAATGTTAATATCTGTGGTTTATCCAGTCTGACAAAGTCAATATCTGTAGTTTATCCAGTCTGATAATGTCAATATCAGTGGTTTATCCAGTCTGACAAAGTCAATGTCTGTGGTTTATCCAGTCTGACAATGTCATTATCAGTGGTTTATCAAGTCTGACAATGTCAATATCTGTGGTTTATCCTGCCTGACAATGTTAATATCTGTGGTTTATCCAGTCTGACAATGTCAATATCTGTGGTTTATCCAGTCTGACAATATCTGTGGTTTATGCAGTCTGACAATGTCAATATCAGTGGTTTATCCAGTCTGACAAAGTCAATGTCTGTGGTTTATCCAGTCTGACAATGTCATTATCAGTGGTTTATCAAGTCTGACAATGTCAATATCTGTGGTTTATCCTGCCTGACAATGTTAATATCTGTGGTTTATCCAGTCTGACAATGTTAATATCAGTGGTTTATCCAGTCTGACAATGTCAATATCCGTGGTTTATCCAGTCTGACAATGTTAATATGTGTGATTTATCCAGTCTGACAAAGTCAATATCTGTGGTTTATCCAGTCTGACAAAGTAAATATCAGTGGTTTATGCAGTCTGACAATGTCAATATCTGTGGTTTATGCAGTCTGACAATGTCAATATCAGTGGTTTATCCAGTCTGACAATGTTAATATCTGTGGTTTTATCCAGTCTGACAATGCCAATATCTGTGGGTTATCCAGTCTGACAATGTTAATATCTGTGATTTATCCAGTCTGACAAAGTCAATATCTGTGATTTATCCTGTCTGACAATGTTAATATCAGTGATTTATCCAGTCTGACAATGTCAATATCAGTGGTTTATCCAGTCTGACAATGTCAATATCTGTGGTTTTTCCAGTCTGACAATGTTAATATCTGTGGTTTATCCAGTCTGACAAAGTCAATATCTGTAGTTTATCCAGTCTGATAATGTCAATATCAGTGGTTTATCCAGTCTGACAAAGTCAATGTCTGTGGTTTATCCAGTCTGACAATGTCATTATCAGTGGTTTATCAAGTCTGACAATGTCAATATCTGTGGTTTATCCTGCTGACAATGTTAATATCTGTGGTTTATCCAGTCTGACAATGTCAATATCAGTGGTTTATCCAGTCTGACAATGTCAATATCTGTGGTTTATCCAGTCTGACAATATCTGTGGTTTATGCAGTCTGACAATGTCAATATAAGTGGTTTATCCCGTCTGACAATGTTAATATCAGTGTTTATCCAGTCTGACAATGTCAATATCCGTGGTTTATCCAGTCTGACAATGTTAATATGTGTGATTTATCCAGTCTGACAAAGTCAATATCTGTGGTTTATCCAGTCTGACAAAGTAAATATCAGTGGTGTATGCAGTCTGACAATGTTAATATCTGTGGTTTATCCAGTCTGACAATGTCAATATCAGTGGTTTATCCAGTCTGACAATGTCAATATCTGTGGTTTATCCAGTCTGACAATATCTGTGGTTTATGCAGTCTGACAATGTCAATATAAGTGGTTTATCCAGTCTGACAATGTTAATATCAGTGGTTTATCCAGTCTGACAATGTCAATATCCGTGGTTATCCAGTCTGACAATGTTAATATGTGTGATTTATCCAGTCTGACAAAGTCAATATCTGTGGTTTATCCAGTCTGACAAAGTAAATATCAGTGGTTTATGCAGTCTGACAATGTCAATATCTGTGGTTTATGTAGTCTGACAATGTCAATATCTGAGGTTTATCCAGTCTGACAATGTTAATATCTGTGGTTTATCCAGTCTGACAATGTTAATATCAGTGATTTATCCAGTCTGACAAAGTCAATATCTGTGGTTTATCCAGTCTGACAATGTCAATTATCTGTGGTTTATCCAGTCTGACAATATCTGTGGTTTATGCAGTCTGACAATGTCAATATAAGTGGTTTATCCAGTCTGACAATGTTAATATCAGTGGTTTATCCAGTCTGACAATGTCAATATCTGTGCTTTATCCAGTCTGACAATGTTAATATCAGTGATTTATCCAGACTGACAATGTCAATATCGCTGGTTTATCCAGTCTGACAATGTTAATATCAGTGGTTTATCCAGTCTGACAATGTCAATATCAGCGGTTTATCCAGTCTGACAATGTTAATATCAATGGTTTATCCAGTCTGACAATGTTAATATCAGTGGTTTATCCAGTCTGACAATGTCAATATCTGAGGTTTATCAGTCTGACAATGTTAATAAGTGTGGTTTATCCAGTCTGACAAAGTCAATATCTGTAGTTTATCCAGTCTGACAAAGTAAATATCTGTGGTTTATCCAGTCTGACAATGTTAATATCAGTGATTTATCCAGTCTGACAATGTTAATATCAGTGGTTTATCCAGTCTGACAATGCCAATATCTGTGGGTTATCCAGTCTGGCAATGTTAATATCTGTGATTTATCCAGTCTGACAAAGTCAATATCTGTGATTTATCCTCTCTGACAATGTTAATATCAGTGATTTATCCAGTCTGACAATGTCAATATCAGTGGTTTATCCAGTCTGACAATGTCAATATCTGTGGTTTTTCCAGTCTGACAATGTTAATATCTGTGGTTTATCCAGTCTGACAATGTCAATATCAATGGTTTATCCTGCCTGATAATGTTAATATCTGTGGTTTATCCAGTCTGACAAAGTCAATATCTGTAGTTTATCCAGTCAGATAATGTCAATATCAGTGGTTTATCCAGTCTGACAAAGTCAATGTCTGTGGTTTATCCAGTCTGACAATGTCATTATCAGTGGTTTATCAAGTCTGACAATGTCAATATCTGTGGTTTATCCTGCCTGACAATGTTAATATCTGTGGTTTATCCAGTCTGACAATGTCAATATCAGTGGTTTATCCACTCTGACAATGTTAATATCTGTGGTTTATCCAGTCTGACAATGTCAATATCTGTGGTTTATCCAGTCTGACAATATCTGTGGTTTTATGCAGTCTGACAATGTCAATATAAGTGGTTTATCCAGTCTGACAATGTTAATATCAGTGGTTTATCCAGTCTGACAATGTCAATATCCGTGGTTTATCCAGTCTGACAATGTTAATATGTGTGATTTATCCAGTCTGACAAAGTCAATATCTGTGGTTTATCCAGTCTGACAAAGTAAATATCAGTGGTTTATGCAGTCTGACAATGTCAATATCTGTGGTTTATGCAGTCTGACAATGTCAATATCAGTGGTTTATCCAGTCTGACAATGTTAATATCTGTGGTTTATCCAGACTGACAATGTCAATATCCGTGGTTTAACCAGTCTGACAATGTTAATATGTGTGATTTATCCAGTCTGACAAAGTCAATATCTGTGGTTCATCCAGTCTGACAAAGTAAATATCAGTGGTTTATGCAGTCTGACAATGTCATATCAGTGGTTTATGTAGTCTGACAATGTCAATATCTTTGGTTTATGCAGTCTGACAATGTCTATATCAGTGGTTTATGCTGCCTGACAATGTTAATATCAGTGGTTTATCCAGTCTGACAATGTCAATATCTGTGGTTTATCCAGTCTGACAATGTTAATATCAGTGATTTATCCAGTCTGACAATGTCAATATCAGTGGTTTATCCAGTTCTGACAATGTTAATATCAGTGGTTTATCCAGTCTGACAATGTCAATATCAGTGGTTTATCCAGTCTGACAATGTCAATATCTGTGGTTTATCCAGTCTGACAATGTCAATATCAATGGTTTATCCTGCCTGACAATGTTAATATCTGTGTTTTATCCAGTCTGACAAAGTCAATATCTGTAGTTTATCCAGTCTGATAATGTCAATATCAGTGGTTTATCCAGTCTGACAAAGTCAATGTCTGTGGTTTATCCAGTCTGACAATGTCATTATCAGTGGTTTATCAAGTCTGACAATGTCAGTATCTGTGGTTTATCCTGCCTGACAATGTTAATATCTGTGGTTTATCCAGTCTGACAATGTCAATATCAGTGGTTTATCCACTCTGACAATGTTAATATCTGTGGTTTATCCAGTCTGACAATGTCAATATCTGTGGTTTATCCAGTCTGACAATATCTGTGGTTTATGCAGTCTGACAATGTCAATATAAGTGGTTTATCCAGTCTGACAATGTTAATATCAGTGGTTTATCCAGTCTGACAATGTCAATATCCGTGGTTTATCCAGTCTGACAATGTTAATATGTGTGATTTATCCAGTCTGACAAAGTCAATATCTGTGGTTTATCCAGTCTGACAAAGTAAATATCAGTGGTTTATGCAGTCTGACAATGTCAATATCTGTGGTTTATGCAGTCTGACAATGTCAATATCAGTGGTTTATCCAGTCTGACAATGTTAATATCTGTGGTTTATCCAGTCTGACAATGCCAATATCTGTGGGTTATCCAGTCTGACAATGTTAATATCTGTGATTTATCCAGTCTGACAAAGTCAATATCTGTGATTTATCCTGTCTGACAATGTTAATATCAGTGATTTATCCAGTCTGACAATGTCAATATCAGTGGTTTATCCAGTCTGACAATGTCAATATCTGTGGTTTTTCCAGTCTGACAATGTTAATATCTGTGGTTTATCCAGTCTGACAAAGTCAATATCTGTAGTTTATCCAGTCTGATAATGTCAATATCACTGGTTTATCCAGTCTGACAAAGTCAATGTCTGTGGTTTATCCAGTCTGACAATGTCATTATCAGTGGTTTATCAAGTCTGACAATGTCAATATCTGTGGTTTATCCTGCCTGACAATGTTAATATCTGTGGTTTATCCAGTCTGACAATGTCAATATCAGTGGTTTATCCAGTCTGACAATGTCAATATCTGTGGTTTATCCAGTCCTGACAATATCTGTGGTTTATGCAGTCTGACAATGTAAATATAAGTGGTTTATCCAGTCTGACAATGTTAATATCAGTGGTTTATCCAGTCTGACAATGTCAATATCCGTGGTTTATCCAGTCTGACAATGTTAATATGTGTGATTTATCCAGTCTGACAAAGTCAATATCTGTGGTTTATCCAGTCTGACAAGTAAATATCAGTGTTTATGCAGTCTGACAATGTTAATATCTGTGGTTTATCCAGTCTGACAATGTCAATATCAGTGGTTTATCCAGTCTGACAATGTCAATATCTGTGGTTTATCCAGTCTGACAATATCAGTGGTTTATGCAGTCTGACAATGTCAATATAAGTTGGTTTATCCAGTCTGACAATGTTAATATCAGTGGTTTATCCAGTCTGACAATGTCAATATCTGTGGTTTATCCAGTCTGACAATGTTAATATCAGTGATTTATCCAGACTGACAATGTCAATATCAGTGGTTTATCCAGTCTGACAATGTTAATATCAGTGGTTTATCCAGTCTGACAATGTCAATATCAGCGGTTTATCCTGTCTGACAATGTCAAATATCAATGGTTTATCCAGTCTGACAATGGTAATATGTGTGGTTTATCCAGTCTGACAAAGTCAATATCTGTAGTTTATCCAGTCTGACAAAGTAAATATCTGTGGTTTATCCAGTCTGACAATGTTAATATCAGTGATTTATCCAGTCTGACAATGTTAATATCAGTGGTTTATCCAGTCTGACAATGCCAATATCTGTGGGTTATCCAGTCTGACAATGTTAATATCTGTGATTTATCCAGTCTGACAAAGTCAATATCTGTGATTTATCCTCTCTGACAATGTTAATATCAGTGATTTATCCAGTCTGACAATGTCAATATCAGTGGTTTATCCAGTCTGACAATGTCAATATCTGTGGTTTTTCCAGTCTGACAATGTTAATATCTGTGGTTTATCCAGTCTGACAATGTCAATATCAATGGTTTATCCTGCCTGACAATGTTAATATCTGTGGTTTATCCAGTCTGACAAAGTCAATATCTGTAGTTTATCCAGTCTGATAATGTCAATATCAGTGGTTTATCAGTCTGACAAAGTCAATGTCTGTGGTTTATCCAGTCTGACAATGTCATTATCAGTGGTTTATCAAGTCTGACAATGTCAATATCTGTGGTTTATCCTGCCTGACAATGTTAATATCTGTGGTTTATCCAGTCTGACAATGTCAATATCAGTGGTTTATCCACTCTGACAATGTTAATATCTGTGGTTTATCCAGTCTGACAATGTCAATATCTGTGGTTTATCCAGTCTGACAATATCTGTGGTTTATGCAGTCTGACAATGTCAATATAAGTGGTTTATCAGTCTGACAATGTTAATATCAGTGGTTTATCCAGTCTGACAATGTCAATATCCGTGGTTTATCCAGTCTGACAATGTTAATATGTGTGATTTATCCAGTCTGACAAAGTCAATATCTGTGGTTTATCCAGTCTGACAAAGTAAATATCAGTGGTTTATGCAGTCTGACAATGTCAATATCTGTGGGTTATGCAGTCTGACAATGTCAATATCAGTGGTTTATCCAGTCTGACAATGTTAATATCTGTGGTTTATCCAGACTGACAATGTCAATATCCGTGTTTTAACAAGTCTGACAATGTAATATGTGTGATTTATCCAGTCTGACAAAGTCAATATCTGTGGTTCATCCAGTCTGACAAAGTAAATATCAGTGGTTTATGCAGTCTGACAATGTCAATATCAGTGGTTTATGCAGTCTGACAATGTCAATATCTTTGGTTTATGCAGTCTGACAATGTCTATATCAGTGGTTTATCCTGCCTGACAATGTTAATATCAGTGGTTTATCCAGTCTGACAATGTCAATATCTGTGGTTTATCCAGTCTGACAATGTTAATATCAGTGATTTATCCAGTCTGACAATGTCAATATCAGTGGTTTATCCAGTCTGACAATGTTAATATCAGTGGTTTATCCAGTCTGACAATGTCAATATCAGTGGTTTATCCAGTCTGACAATGTCAATATCTGTGGTTTATCCAGTCTGACAATGTCAATATCAATGGTTTTATCCTGCCTGACAATGTTAATATCTGTGGTTTATCAGTCTGACAAAGTCAATATCTGTAGTTTATCCAGTCTGATAATGTCAATATCAGTGGTTTATCCAGTCTGACAAAGTCAATGTCTGTGGTTTATCCAGTCTGACAATGTCATTATCAGTGGTTTATCAAGTCTGACAATGTCAATATCTGTGGTTTATCCTGCCTGACAATGTTAATATCTGTGGTTTATCCAGTCTGACAATGTCAATATCAGTGGTTTATCCACTCTGACATGTTAATATCCGTGGTTTATCCAGTCTGACAATGTCAATATCTGTGGTTTATCCAGTCTGACAATATCTGTGGTTATGCAGTCTGACAATGTCAATATAAGTGGTTTATCCAGTCTGACAATGTTAATATCAGTGGTTTATCCAGTCTGACAATGTCAATATCCGTGGTTTATCCAGTCTGACAATGTTAATATGTGTGATTTATCCAGTCTGACAAAGTCAATATCTGTGGTTTATCCAGTCTGACAAAGTAAATATCAGTGGTTTATGCAGTCTGACAATGTCAATATCTGTGGTTTATGAGGTTCTGACAATGTCAATATCAGTGGTTTATCCAGTCTGACAATGTTAATATCTGTGGTTTATCCAGTCTGACAATGCCAATATCTGTGGGTTATCCAGTCTGACAATGTTAATATCTGTGATTTATCCAGTCTGACAAAGTCAATATCTGTGATTTATCCTGTCTGACAATGTTAATATCAGTGATTTATCCAGTCTGACAATGTCAATATCAGTGGTTTATCCAGTCTGACAATGTCAATATCTGTGGTTTTTCCAGTCTGACAATGTTAATATCTGTGGTTTATCCAGTCTGACAAAGTCAATATCTGTAGTTTATCCAGTCTGATAATGTCAATATCAGTGGTTTATCCAGTCTGACAAAGTCAATGTCTGTGGTTTATCCAGTCTGACAATGTCATTATCAGTGGTTTATCAAGTCTGACAATGTCAATATCTGTGGTTTATCCTGCCTGACAATGTTAATATCTGTGGTTTATACAGTCTGACAATGTCAATATCAGTGGTTTATCCACTCTGACAATGTTAATATCTGTGGTTTATCCAGTCTGACAATGTCAATATCTGTGGTTTATCCAGTCTGACAATATCTGTGGTTTATGCAGTCTGACAATGTCAATATAAGTGGTTTATCCAGTCTGACAATGTTAATATCAGTGGTTTATCCAGTCTGACAATGTCAATATCCGTGGTTTATCCAGTCTGACAATGTTAATATGTGTGATTTATCCAGTCTGACAAAGTCAATATCTGTGGTTTATCCAGTCTGACAAAGTAAATATCAGTGGTTTATGCAGTCTGACAATGTCAATATCTGTGGTTTATGCAGTCTGACAATGTCAATATCAGTGGTTTATCCAGTCTGACAATGTTAATATCTGTGGTTTATCCAGTCTGACAATGCCAATATCTGTGGGTTATCCAGTCTGACAATGTTAATATCTGTGATTTATCCAGTCTGACAAAGTCAATATCTGTGATTTATCCTGTCTGACAATGTTAATATCAGTGATTTATCCAGTCTGACAATGTCAATATCAGTGGTTTATCCAGTCTGACAATGTCAATATCTGTGGTTTTTCCAGTCTGACAATGTTAATATCTGTGGTTTATCCAGTCTGACAAAGTCAATATCTGTAGTTTATCCAGTCTGATAATGTCAATATCAGTGGTTTATCCAGTCTGACAAAGTCAATGTCTGTGGTTTATCCAGTCTGACAATGTCATTATCAGTGGTTTATCAAGTCTGACAATGTCAATATCTGTGGTTTATCCTGCCTGACAATGTTAATATCTGTGGTTTATCCAGTCTGACAATGTCAATATCAGTGGTTTATCCAGTCTGACAATGTCAATATCTGTGGTTTATCCAGTCTGACAATATCTGTGGTTTATGCAGTCTGACAATGTCAATATAAGTGGTTTATCCCGTCTGACAATGTTAATATCAGTGGTTTATCCAGTCTGACAATGTCAATATCCGTGGTTTATCCAGTCTGACAATGTTAATATGTGTGATTTATCCAGTCTGACAAAGTCAATATCTGTGGTTTATCCAGTCTGACAAAGTAAATATCAGTGGTGTATGCAGTCTGACAATGTTAATATCTGTGGTTTATCCAGTCTGACAATGTCAATATCAGTGGTTTATCCAGTCTGACAATGTCAATATCTGTGGTTTATCCAGTCTGACAATATCTGTGGTTTATGCAGTCTGACAATGTCAATATAAGTGGTTTATCCAGTCTGACAATGTTAATATCAGTGGTTTATCCAGTCTGACAATGTCAATATCCGTGGTTTATCCAGTCTGACAATGTTAATATGTGTGATTTATCCAGTCTGACAAAGTCAATATCTGTGGTTTATCCAGTCTGACAAAGTAAATATCAGTGGTTTATGCAGTCTGACAATGTCAATATCTGTGGTTTATGTAGTCTGACAATGTCAATATCTGAGGTTTATCCAGTCTGACAATGTTAATATCTGTGGTTTATCCAGTCTGACAATGTTAATATCAGTGATTTATCCAGTCTGACAAAGTCAATATCTGTGGTTTTTCCAGTCTGACAATGTTAATATCAGTGGTTTATCCAGTCTGACAATGTCAATATCTGTGGGTTATCCAGTTGACAATGTTAATATCTGTGATTTATCCAGTCTGACAAAGTCAATATCTGTGATTTATCCAGTCTGACAATGTTAATATCAGTGGTTTATCCAGTCTGATAAAGTCAATATCTGTGGTTTATCCAGTCTGACAATGTGAATATCTGTGGTTTCTCCAGTCTGACAATGTTAATATCAGTGATTTATCCAGTCTGACAAAGTCAATATCTGTGGTTTATCCAGTCTGACAAAGTAAATATCAGTGGTTTATGCAGTCTGACAATGTCAATATCTGTGGTTTATGCAGTCTGATAATGTCAATATCAGTGGTTTATCCTGCCTGACAATGTTAATATCAGTGGTTTATCCAGTCTGACAATGTCAATATCTGTGGTTTATCCAGTCTGACAATGTTAATATCAGTGATTTATCCAGACTGACAATGTCAATATCAGTGGTTTATCCAGTCTGACAATGTTAATATCAGTGGTTTATGCAGTCTGACAATGTCAACATCAGCGGTTTATCCAGTCTGACAATGTTAATATCAATGGTTTATCCAGTCTGACAATGTTAATATCAGTGGTTTATCCAGTCTGACAATGTTAATATCAGTGGTTTATGCAGTCTGACAATGTCAATATCTGAGGTTTATCCAGTCTGACAATGTTAATATCTGTGGTTTATCCAGTCTGACAAAGTCAATATCTGTAGTTTATCCAGTCTGACAAAGTAAATATCTGTGGTTTATCCAGTCTGACAATGTTAATATCAGTGATTTATCCAGTCTGACAATGTTAATATCAGTGGTTTATCCAGTCTGACAATGCCAATATCTGTGGGTTATCCAGTCTGACAATGTTAATATCTGTGATTTATCCAGTCTGACAAAGTCAATATCTGTGATTTATCCTGTCTGACAATGTTAATATCAGTGATTTATCCAGTCTGACAATGTCAATATCAGTGGTTTATCCAGTCTGACAATGTCAATATCTGTGGTTTTTCCAGTCTGACAATGTTAATATCTGTGGTTTATCCAGTCTGACAATGTCAATATCAATGGTTTATCCTGCCTGACAATGTTAATATCTGTGGTTTATCCAGTCTGACTAAGTCAATATCTGTAGTTTATCCAGTCTGATAATGTCAATATCAGTGGTTTATCCAGTCTGACAAAGTCAATGTCTGTGGTTTATCCAGTCTGACAATGTCATTATCAGTGGTTTATCAAGTCTGACAATGTCAATATCTGTGGTTAATCCTGCCTGACAATGTTAATATCTGTGGTTTATCCAGTCTGACAATGTCAATAACAGTGGTTTCTCCAGTCTGACAATGTTAATATCAGTGATTTATCCAGTCTGACTAAGTCAATATCTGTGGTTTATCCACTCTGACAAAGTAAATATCAGTGGTTTATGCAGTCTGACAATGTCAATATCTGTGGTTTATGCAGTCTGATAATGTCAATATCAGTGGTTTATCCTGCCTGACAATGTTAATATCAGTGGTTTATCCAGTCTGACAATGTCAATATCTGTGGTTTATCCAGTCTGACAATGTTAATATCAGTGATTTATCCAGACTGACAATGTCAATATCAGTGGTTTATCCAGTCTGACAATGTTAATATCAGTGGTTTATCCAGTCTGACAATGTCAATATCAGCGGTTTATCCAGTCTGACAATGTTAATATCAATGGTTTATCCAGTCTGACAATGTTAATATCAGTGGTTTATCCAGTCTGACAATGTTAATATCAGTGGTTTATGCAGTCTGACAATGTCAATATCTGAGGTTTATCCAGTCTGACAATGTTAATATCTGTGGTTTATCCAGTCTGACAAAGTCAATATCTGTAGTTTATCCAGTCTGACAAAGTAAATATCTGTGGTTTATCCAGTCTGACAATGTTAATATCAGTGATTTATCCAGTCTGACAATGTTAATATCAGTGGTTTATCCAGTCTGACAATGCCAATATCTGTGGGTTATCCAGTCTGACAATGTTAATATCTGTGATTTATCCAGTCTGACAAAGTCAATATCTGTGATTTATCCTCTCTGACAATGTTAATATCAGTGATTTATCCAGTCTGACAATGTCAATATCAGTGGTTTATCCAGTCTGACAATGTCAATATCTGTGGTTTTTCCAGTCTGACAATGTTAATATCTGTGGTTTATCCAGTCTGACAATGTCAATATCAATGGTTTATCCTGCCTGACAATGTTAATATCTGTGGTTTATCCAGTCTGACAAAGTCAATATCTGTAGTTTATCCAGTCTGATAATGTCAATATCAGTGGTTTATCCAGTCTGACAAAGTCAATGTCTGTGGTTTATCCAGTCTGACAATGTCATTATCAGTGGTTTATCAAGTCTGACAATGTCAATATCTGTGGTTTATCCTGCCTGACAATGTTAATATCTGTGGTTTATCCAGTCTGACAATGTCAATATCAGTGGTTTATCCACTCTGACAATGTTAATATCTGTGGTTTATCCAGTCTGACAATGTCAATATCTGTGGTTTATCCAGTCTGACAATATCTGTGGTTTATGCAGTCTGACAATGTCAATATAAGTGGTTTATCCAGTCTGACAATGTTAATATCAGTGGTTTATCCAGTCTGACAATGTCAATATCCGTGGTTTATCCAGTCTGACAATGTTAATATGTGTGATTTATCCAGTCTGACAAAGTCAATATCTGTGGTTTATCGAGTCTGACAAAGTAAATATCAGTGGTTTATGCAGTCTGACAATGTCAATATCTGTGGTTTATGCAGTCTGACAATGTCAATATCAGTGGTTTATCCAGTCTGACAATGTTAATATCTGTGGTTTATCCAGACTGACAATGTCAATATCCGTGGTTTAACCAGTCTGACAATGTTAATATGTGTGATTTATCCAGTCTGACAAAGTCAATATCTGTGGTTTATCCAGTCTGACAAAGTAAATATCAGTGGTTTATGCAGTCTGACAAAGTCAATATCAGTGGTTTATGCAGTCTGACAATGTCAATATCTTTGGTTTATGCAGTCTGACAATGTCAATATCAGTGGTTTATCCTGCCTGACAATGTTAATATCAGTGGTTTATCCAGTCTGACAATGTCAATATCTGTGGTTTATCCAGTCTGACAATGTTAATATCAGTGATTTATCCAGTCTGACAATGTCAATATCAGTGGTTTATCCAGTCTGACAATGTTAATATCAGTGGTTTATCCAGTCTGACAATGTCAATATCAGTGGTTTATCCAGTCTGACAATGTCAATATCTGTGATTTATCCAGTCTGACAATGTCAATATCTGTGATTGATCCAGTCTGACAATGTTAATATCAGTGGTTTATCCAGTCTGACAATGTCAATATCTGTGGGTTATCCAGTCTGACAATGTTAATATCTGTGATTTATCCTGTCTGACAAAGTCAATATCTGTGGTTTATCCTGCCTGACAATGTTCATATCTGTGGTTTATCCAGTCTGACAATGTCAATATCAGTGGTTTATCCAGTCTGACAATGTTAATATCTGTGGTTTATCCAGTTTGACAATGTCAATATCTGTGGTTTGTCCTGCCTGACAATGTCAATATCTGTGGTTTATCCAGTCTGACAATGTCAATATCTGTGGTTTATCCAGTCTGACAAAGTCAATATCTGTGGTTTATCCAATCGGACAATGTCAATATCGGTGGTTTATCCAGTCTGACAATGTTAATATCAGTGATTTATCCAGTCTGACAAAGTCAATATCTGTGGTTTATCCAGTCTGACAAAGTAAATATCAGTGGTTTATCCAGTCTGACAATGTCAATATCTGTGGTTTATGCAGTCTGACAATGTCAATATCAGTGGTTTATCCAGTCTGACAATGTTAATATCTGAGGTTTATCCAGACTGACAATGTCAATATCCGTGGTTTAACCAGTCTGACAATGTTAATATGTGTGACTTATCCAGTCTGACAAAGTCAATATCTGTGGTTTATCCAGTCTGACAAAGTAAATATCAGTGGTTTATGCAGTCTGACAATGTCAATATCTGAGGTTTATTCAGTCTGACAATGTTAATATCTGTGGTTTATCCAGTCTGACAATGTTAATATCTGTGGTTTATGCAGTCTGACAATGTCAATATCTGTGGTTTATGCAGTCTGACAATGTCAATATCTGAGGTTTATCCAGTCTGACAATGTTAATATCTGTGGTTTATCCAGTCTGACAATGTTAATATCTGTGGTTTATGCAGTCTGACAAAGTAAATATCTGTGGTTTATCCAGTCTGACAATGTTAATATCAGTGATTTATCCAGTCTGACAATGTTAATATCAGTGATTTATCCAGTCTGACAAAGTCAATATCTGTGATTTATCCAGTCTGAAATGTTAATGTCAGTGGTTTTTCCAGTCTGACAATGTCAATATCTGTGGGTTATCCAGTCTGACAATGTTAATATCTGTGATTTATCCAGTCTGACAAAGTCAATATCTGTGATTTATCCAGTCTGACAATGTTAATATCAGTGGTTTATGCAGTCTGACAATGTCAATATCTGTGGTTTATGCAGTCTGACAATGTTAATATCTGTGGTTTATGCAGTCTGACAATGTTAATATCTGTGGTTTATGCAGTCTGACAAAGTAAATATCTGTGGTTTATGCAGTCTGACAAAGTAAATATCTGTGGTTTATCCAGTCTGACAATGTTAATATCAGTGATTTATCCAGTCTGACAATGTTAATATCTGTGATTTATCCAGTCTGACAAAGTCAATATCTGTGATTTATCCAGTCTGACAAAGTCAATATCTGTGGTTTATCCAGTCTGACAAAGTAAATATCAGTGGTTTATGCAGTCTGACAATGTCAATATCTGAGGTTTATCCAGTCTGACAATGTTAATATCTGTGGTTTATCCAGTCTGACAATGTAAATATCTGTGGTTTATGCAGTCTGACAAAGTAAATATCTGTGGTTTATCCAGTCTGACAATGTTAATATCAGTGATTTATCCAGTCTGACAAAGTCAATATCTGTGATTTATCCAGTCTGACAATGTTAATATCAGTGGTTTATCCAGTCTGACAATGTCAATATCTGCGGGTTATCCAGTCTGACAATGTTAATATCTGTGATTTATCCAGTCTGACAAAGTCAATATCTGTGATTTATCCAGTCTGACAATGTTAATATCAGTGGTTTATCCAGTCTGACAATGTCAATATCTCTGGTTTATCCAGTCTGACAATGTTAATATCAGTGGTTATCCAGTCTGACAAAGTCAATATCTGTGGTTTATCCAGTCTGACAATGTCAATTTCAGTGGTTTATCCAGTCTGACAATGTCAATATCTGTGGTTTATCCAGTCTGACAAAGTCAATATCTGTGGTTTATCCAGTCTGACAAAGTAAATATCAGTGGTTTATGCAGTCTGACAATGTCAATATCTGTGGTTTATCCAGTCTGACAATGTTAATATCTGTGATTTATCCAGTCTGACAAAGTCAATATCTGTGGTTTATCCAGTCTGACAAAGTAAATATCAGTGGTTTATGCAGTCTGACAATGTTAATATCTGTGGTTTATGCAGTCTGACAATGTCAATATCTGAGGTTTATCCAGTCTGACAATGTTAATATCTGTGGTTTATCCAGTCTGACAAATTTAATATCTGTGGTTTATGCAGTCTGACAAAGTAAATATCAGTGGTTTATCCAGTCTGACAATGTTAATATCAATGATTTATGCAGTCTGACAAAGTCAATATCTGTGATTTATCCAGTCTGACAATGTTAATATCAGTGTTTATCCAGTCTGACAATGTCAATATCTGTGGGTCATCCAGTCTGACAATGTTAATATCTGTGATTTATCCAGTCTGACAAAGTCAATATCTGTGATTTATCCAGTCTGACAATGTTAATATCAGTGGTTTATCCAGTCTGACAACGTCAATATCTGTGGTTTATCCAGTCTGACAATGTTAATATCAGTGATTTATCCAGTCTGACAAAGTCAATATCTGTGATTTATCCAGTCTGAAATGTTAATGTCAGTGGTTTTTCCAGTCTGACAATGTCAATATCTGTGGGTTATCCAGTCTGACAATGTTAATATCTGTGATTTATCCAGTCTGACAAAGTCAATATCTGTGATTTATCCAGTCTGACAATGTTAATATCAGTGGTTTATGCAGTCTGACAATGTCAATATCTGTGGTTTATGCAGTCTGACAATGTTAATATCTGTGGTTTATCCAGTCTGACAATGTTAATATCTGTGGTTTATGCAGTCTGACAAAGTAAATATCTGTGGTTTATGCAGTCTGACAAAGTAAATATCTGTGGTTTATCCAGTCTGACAATGTTAATATCAGTGATTTATCCAGTCTGACAATGTTAATATCTGTGATTTATCCAGTCTGACAAAGTCAATATCTGTGATTTATCCAGTCTGACAAAGTCAATATCTGTGGTTTATCCAGTCTGACAAAGTAAATATCAGTGGTTTATGCAGTCTGACAATGTCAATATCTGAGGTTTATCCAGTCTGACAATGTTAATATCTGTGGTTTATCCAGTCTGACAATGTTAATATCAGTGATTTATCCAGTCTGACAAAGTCAATATCTGTGATTTATCCAGTCTGACAATGTTAATATCAGTGGTTTATCCAGTCTGACAATGTCAATATCTGCCGGTTATCCAGTCTGACAATGTTAATATCTGTGATTTATCCAGTCTGACAAAGTCAATATCTGTGATTTATCCAGTCTGACAATGTTAATATCAGTGGTTTATCCAGTCTGACAATGTCAATATCTCTGGTTTATCCAGTCTGACAATGTTAATATCAGTGGTTTATCCAGTCTGACAAAGTCAATATCTGTGGTTTATCCAGTCTGACAATGTCAATATCAGTGGTTTATCCAGTCTGACAATGTCAATATCTGTGGTTTATCCAGTCTGACAAAGTCAATATCTGTGGTTTATCAAGTCTGACAAAGTAAATATCAGTGGTTTATGCAGTCTGACAATGTCAATATCTGTGGTTTATCCAGTCTGACAATGTTAATATCTGTGATTTATCCAGTCTGACAAAGTCAATATCTGTGGTTTATCCAGTCTGACAAAGTAAATATCAGTGGTTTATGCAGTCTGACAATGTTAATATCTGTGGTTTATGCAGTCTGACAATGTCAATATCTGTGGTTTATCCAGTCTGACAAAGTTAATATCTGTGGTTTATGCAGTCTGACAAAGTAAATATCAGTGGTTTATCCAGTCTGACAATGTTAATATCAGTGATTTATGCAGTCTGACAAAGTCAATATCTGTGATTTATCCAGTCTGACAATGTTAATATCAGTGTTTATCCAGTCTGACAATGTCAATATCTGTGGGTCATCCAGTCTGACAATGTTAATATCTGTGATTTATCCAGTCTGACAAAGTCAATATCTGTGATTTTTCCAGTCTGACAATGTTAATATCAGTGGTTTATCCAGTCTGACAATGTCAATATCTGTGGTTTATCCAGTCTGACAATGTTAATATCAGTGATTTATCCAGTCTGACAAAGTCAATATCTGTGATTTATCCAGTCTGACAATGTTAATATCAGTGATTTATCCAGTCTGACAAAGTCAATATCTGTGACTTATCCAGTCTGACAATGTTAATATCAGTGGTTTATCCAGTCTGACAAAGTCTACATCTCTGGTTTATCCAGTCTGACAATGTCAATATCTGTGGTTTATCCAGTCTGAGAATGTTAATATCAGTGATTTATCCAGTCTGACAAAGTCAATATATGTGGTTAATCCAGTCTGACAAAGTAAATATCAGTGGTTTATCCAGTCTGACAATGTCAATATCAGTGGTTTATCCAGTCTGACAAAGTCAATGTCTGTGGTTTATCCAGTCTGACAATGTCATTATCAGTGGTTTATCAAGTCTGACAATGTAAATATCTGTGGTTTATCCAGTCTGACAATGTTAATATCAGTGGTTTATCCAGTGTGACAATGTCAATATCTGTGGGTTATCCAGTCTGACAATGTTAATATCAGTGGTTTATCCAGTCTGACAATGTCAATATCAGTGGTTTATCCAGTCTGACAATGTTAATATCTGTGGTTTATCAAGTCTGACAATGTCAATATCTGTGGTTTATCCAGTCTGACAATATCTGTGGTTTATGCAGCCTGACAATGTCAATATAAGTGGTTCATCCAGTCTGACAATGTTAATATCAGTGGTTTATCCAGTCTGACAATGTCAATATCCGTGGTTTATCCAGTCTGACAATTTTAATATGTGTGATTTATCCAGTCTGATAAAGTCAATATCTGTGGTTTATCCAGTCTGACAATGTCAATATCTGAGGTTTATCCAGTCTGACAATGTTAATATCTGTGGTTTATCCAGTCTGACAATGTTAATATCTGTGGCTTATGCAGTCTGACAAAGTAAATATCTGTGGTTTATCCAGTCTGACAATGTTAACATCAGTGATTTATCCAGTCTGACAATGTTAATATCAGTGTTTTATGCAGTCTGACAATGTCAATATCTGTGGGTTATCCAGTCTGACAATGTTAATATCTGTGATTTATCCAGTCTGACAAAGTCAATATCTGTGATTTATCCAGTCTGACAATGTCAATATCTGTGGTTTATCCAGTCTGACAATGTTAATATCAGTGATTAATTCAGTCTGACAAAGTCAATATCTGTGATTTATCCAGTCTGGCAATGTTAATATCAGTGATTTATCCAGTCTGACAATGTCAAAATCTGTGATTTATCCAGTCTGACAATGTTAATATCAGTGGTTTATCCAGTCTGACAAAGTCAATATCTGTGGTTTATCCAGTCTGACAATGTAAATATCTGTGGTTTCTCCAGTCTGAAAATGTTAATATCAGTGATTTATCCAGTCTGACAAAGTCAATATCTGTGGTTTATCCAGTCTGACAAAGTAAATATCAGTGGTTTATGCAGTCTGACAATGTCAATATCTGTGGTTTATGCAATCTGATAATGTCAATTTAGTTGGTTTATCCTGCCTGACAATGTTATCAGTGGTTTATCCAGTCTGCCAATGTCAATATCTGTGGTTTATCCAGTCTGACAATGTTAATATCAGTGATTTATCCAGACTGACAATGTCAATATCAGTGGTTTATCCAGTCTGACAATGTTAATATCAGTGGTTTATCCAGTCTGACAATGTCAATATCAGCAGTTTATCCAGTCTGACAATGTCAATATCAGTGGTTTATCCAGTCTGACAATGTTAATATCTGTGGTTTATCCAGTCTGACAATGTCAATATCTGTGGTTTATCCAGTCTGACAATATCTGTGGTTTATGCAGTCTGACAATGTCAATATAAGTGGTTTATCCAGTCTGACAATGCTAATATCAGTGGTTTATCCAGTCTGACAATGTCAATATCCGTGGTTTATCCAGTCTGACAATGTTAATATGTGTGATTTATCCAGTCTGACAAAGTCAATATCAGTGGTTTATCCAGTCTGACAAAGTAAATATCAGTGGTTTATGCAGTCTGACAAAGTCAATATCTGTGATTTATCCAGTCTGACAATGTTAATATCAGTGGTTTATCCAGTCTGACAATGTCAATCACTGTGGGTTATCCAGTCTGACAATGTTAATATCTGTGATTTATCCAGTCTGACAAAGTCAATATCTGTGATTTATCCAGTCTGACAATGTTAATATCAGTGGTTTATCCAGTCTGACAATGTCAATATCTGTGGTTTATCCTGTCTGACAATGTTAATATCAGTGATTTATCCTGTCTGACAAAGTCAATATCTGTGATTTATCCAGTCTGGCAATGTTAATATCAGTGATTTATCCAGTCTGACAATGTCAATATCTGTGATTTATCCAGTCTGACAATGTTAATATCAGTGGTTTATCCAGTCTGACAAAGTCAATATCTGTGGTTTATCCAGTCTGACAATGTAAATATCTGTGGTTTCTCCAGTCTGACAATGTTAATATCAGTGATTTATCCAGTCTGACAAAGTCAATATATGTGGTTTATCCAGTCTGACAAAGTAAATATCAGTGGTTTATGCAGTCTGACAATGTCAATATCTGTGGTTTATGCAGTCTGATAATGTCAGTATCAGTGGTTTATCCTGCCTGACAATGTTAATATCAGTGGTGTATCCAGTCTGACAATGTCAATATCTGTGGTTTATCCAGTCTGACAATGTTAATATCAGTGATTTATCCAGACTGACAATGTCAATATCAGTGGTTTATCCAGCTTGACAATGTTAATATCAGTGGTTTATCCAGTCTGACAATGTCAATATCAGCGGTTTATCCAGTCTGACAATGTTAATATCAATGGTTTATCCAGTCTGACAATGTTAATATCAGTGGTTTATCCAGTCTGACAATGTTATTATCAGTGGTTTATCCAGTCTGACAATGTTAATATCAGTGGTTTATCCAGTCTGACAATGTCAATATCCCTGGTTTATCCAGTCTGACAATGTTAATATGTGTGATTTATCCAGTCTGACAAAGTCAATATCTGTGGTTTATCCAGTCTGACAAAGTAAATATCAGTGGTTTATGCAGTCTGACAATGTCAATATCTGTGGTTTATGCAGTCTGACAATGTCAATATCTGAGGTTTATCCAGTCTGACAATGTTAATATCTGTGGTTTATCCAGTCTGACAATGTTAATATCAGTGGTTTATGCAGTCTGACAATGTCAATATCTGTGGTTTATGCAGTCTGACAATGTCAATATCTGTGGTTTATCCAGTCTGACAATGTTAATATCTGTGGCTTATCCAGTCTGACAATGTTAATATCTGTGGTTTCTGCAGTCTGACAAAGTAAATATCTGTGGTTTATCCAGTCTGACAAAGTTAATATCAGTGATTTATCCAGTCTGACAAAGTCAATATCTGTGATTTATCCGGTCTGAAATGTTAATATCAGTGGTTTATCCAGTCTGACAATGTCAATATCTGTGGGTTATCCAGTCTGACAATGTTAATATCTGTGATTTATCCAGTCTGACAAAGTCAATATCTATGATTTATCCAGTCTGACAATGTTAATATCAGTGGTTTATCCAGTCTGACACTGTCAATATCTGTGGTTTATCCAGTCTGACAATGTTAATATCAGTGATTTATCCAGTCTGACAAAGTCAATATCTGTGATTTATCCAGTCTGACAATGTCAATATCTGTGATTTATCCAGTCTGACAATGTTAATATCATTGGTTTATCCAGTCTGACAAAGTCAATATCTGTGGTTTATCCAGTCTGACAATGTCACTATCTGTGGTTTATCCAGTCTGACAATGTTAATATCTGTGATTTATGCAGTCTGACAAAGTCAATATCTGTGGTTTATCCAGTCTGACAATGTTAATATCAGTGGTTTATCCAGTCTGACAATGTTAATATCAGTGGTTTATCCAGTCTGACAATGTCAATATCAGCGGTTTATCCAGTCTGACAAAGTCAAAATCAGTGGTTTATCCAGTCTGACAATGTCAATATCTGTGGTTTATCCAGTCTGACAATGTTAATATCAGTGGTTTAAACAGTCTGACAATGTTAATATCAGTGGTTTATCCAGTCTGACAATGTTAATATCTGTGGTTTATCCAGTCTGACAATGTGAATATCTGTGGTTTATCCAGTCTGACAATGGCAATATCAGTGGTTTATCCAGTCTGACAATGTCAATATCAGTGGTTTATCCAGTCTTACAATGTCAATATCTGTGGTTTATCCAGTCTGACAATGTTAATATCAGTGGTTTATCCAGTCTGACAAAGTCAATATCTGTGGTTTATCCAGTCTGACAAAGTCAATATCTGTGGTTTATCCAGTCTGACAATGTTAATATGTGTGTTTTATCCAGTCTGACAAAGTAAATATCACTGGTTTATGCAGTCTGACAATGTCAATATCTGTGGTTTATGCAGTCTGACAATGTCAATATCTGAGGTTTCTCCAGTCTGACAATGTTAATATCTGTGGTTTCTCCAGTCTGCAATGTTAATATCTGTGGTTTATGCAGTCTGACAAAGTAAATATCTGTGGTTTATCCAGTCTGACAATGTTAATATCAGTGGTTTATCCAGTCTGACAATGCCAATATCTGTGGGTTATCCAGTCTGACAATGTTAATATCTGTGATTTATCCAGTCTGACAAAGTCAATATCTGTGATTTATCCTGTCTGACAATGTTAATATCAGTGATTTATCCAGTCTGACAATGTCAATATCAGTGGTTTATCCAGTCTGACAATGTCAATATCTGTGGTTTTTCCAGTCTGACAATGTTAATATCTGTGGTTTATCCAGTCTGACATTGTTAATATCTGTGGTTTATCCTGCCTGACAATGTTAATATCTGTGGTTTATCCAGTCTGACAAAGTCAATATCTGTAGTTTATCCAGTCTGATAATGTCAATATCAGTGGTTTATCCAGTCTGACAAAGTCAATGTCTGTGGTTTATCCAGTCTGACAATGTCATTATCAGTGGTTTATCAAGTATGACAATGTCAATATCTGTGGTTTATCCTGCCTGACAATGTTAATATCTGTGGTTTATCCAGTCTGACAATGTCAATATCAGTGGTTTATCCAGTCTGACAATGTCAATATCTGTGGTTTATCCAGTCTGACAATATCTGTGGTTTATGCAGTCTGACAATGTCAATATAAGTGGTTTATCCAGTCTGACAATGTTAATATCAGTGGTTTATCCAGTCTGACAATGTTAATATGTGTGATTTATCCAGTCTGACAAAGTCAATATCTGTGGTTTATCCAGTCTGACAAAGTAAATATCAGTGGTTTATGCAGTCTGACAATGTCAATATCTGTGGTTTATGCAGTCTGACAATGTCAATATCTGAGGTTTATCCAGTCTGACAATGTTAATATCTGTGGTTTATCCAGTCTGACAATGTTAATATCTGTGGCTTATGCAGTCTGACAAAGTAAATATCTGTGGTTTATCCAGTCTGACAATGTTAATATCAGTGATTTATCCAGTCTGACAAAGTCAATATCTGTGATTTATCCAGTCTGACAATGTTAATATCAGTGGTTTATCCAGTCTGACAATGTCAATATCTGTGGGTTATCCAGTCTGACAATGTCAATATCCGTGATTTATCCAGTCTGACAAAGTCAATATCTGTGATTTATCCAGTCTGTCAATGTCAATATCTGTGATTTATCCAGTCTGACAAAGTCAATATCTGTGGTTTATCCAGTCTGACAAAGTAAATATCAGTGGTTTATGCAGTCTGACAATGTCAATATCTGTGGTTTATGCAGTCTGATAATGTCAATATCAGTGGTTTATCCTGCCTGACAATGTTAATATCAGTGGTTTATCCAGTCTGACAATGTCAATATCTGTGGTTTATCCAGTCTGACAATGTTAATATCAGTGATTTATCCAGACTGACAATGTCAATATCAGTGGTTTATCCAGTCTGACAATGTTAATATCAGTGGTTTATCCAGTCTGACAATGTCAATATCAGCGGTTTATCCAGTCTGACAATGTTAATATCAATGGTTTATCCAGTCTGACAATGTTAATATCAGTGGTTTATCCAGTCTGACAATGTTAATATCAGTGGTTTATCCAGTCTGACAATGTCAATATCAACGGTTTATCCAGTCTGACAAAGTCAAAATCAGTGGTTTATCCAGTCTGACAAAGTCAATATCTGTGGTTTATCCAGTCTGACAATGTTAATATGTGTGATTTATCCAGTCTGACAAAGTCAATATCTGTGGTTTATCCAGTCTGACAAAGTAAATATCAGTGGTTTATGCAGTCTGACAATGTCAATATCTGTGGTTTATGCAGTCTGACAATGTCAATATCTGAGGTTTATCCAGTCTGACAATGTTAATATCTGTGGTTTATCCAGTCTGACAATGTTAATATCTGTGGTTTATGCAGTCTGACAAAGTAAATATCTGTGGTTTATCCAGTCTGACAATGTTAATATCAGTGATATATCCAGTCTGACAATGTTAATATCAGTGGTTTATCCAGTCTGACAATGCCAATATCTGTGGGTTATCCAGTCTGACAATGTTAATATCTGTGATTTATCCAGTCTGACAAAGTCAATATCTGTGATTTATCCTGTCTGACAATGTTAATATCAGTGATTTATCCAGTCTGACAATGTCAATATCAGTGGTTTATCCAGTCTGACAATGTCAATATCTGTGGTTTTTCCAGTCTGACAATGTTAATATCTGTGGTTTATCCAGTCTGACAATGTCAATATCAGTGGTTTATCCTGCCTGACAAAGTCAATATCTGTAGTTTATCCAGTCTGATAATGTCAATATCAGTGGTTTATCCAGTCTGACAAAGTCAATGTCTGTGGTTTATCCAGTCTGACAATGTCATTATCAGTGGTTTATCAAGTCTGACAATGTCAATATCTGTGGTTTATCCTGCCTGACAATGTTAATATCTGTGGTTTATCCAGTCTGACAATGTCAATATCAGTGGTTTATCCAGTCTGACAATGTCAATATCTGTGGTTTATCCAGTCTGACAATATCTGTGGTTTATCCAGTCTGACAATGTTAATATCAGTGATTTATCCAGTCTGACAAAGTCAATGTCTGTGGTTTATCCAGTCTGACAATGTCATTATCAGTGGTTTATCAAGTCTGACAATGTCAATATCTGTGGTTTATCCTGCCTGACAATGTTAATATCTGTGGTTTATCCAGTCTGACAATGTTAATATCAGTGGTTTATCCAGTCTGACAATGTTAATATCAGTGGTTTATCCAGTCTGACAATGTCAATATCAGCGGTTTATCCAGTCTGACAATGTTAATATCAATGGTTTATCCAGTCTGACAATGTTAATATCAGTGGTTTATCCAGTCTGACAATGTTAATATCAGTGGTTTATCCAGTCTGACAATGTCAATATCAACGGTTTATCCAGTCTGACAAAGTCAAAATCAGTGGTTTATCCAGTCTGACAAAGTCAATATCTGTGGTTTAATCAGTCTGACAATGTTAATATGTGTGATTTATCCAGTCTGACAAATTCAATATCTGTGGTTTATCCAGTCTGACAAAGTAAATATCAGTGGTTTATGCAGTCTGACAATGTCAATATCTGTGGTTTATGCAGTCTGACAATGTCAATATCTGAGGTTTATCCAGTCTGACAATGTTAATATCTGTGGTTTATCCAGTCTGACAATGTTAATATCTGTGGTTTATCCAGTCTGACAATGTCAATATCTGTGGCTTATGCAGTCTGACAAAGTAAATATCTGTGGTTTATCCAGTCTGACAATGTTAACATCAGTGATTTATCCAGTCTGACAATGTTAATATCAGTGGTTTATGCAGTCTGACAATGTCAATATCAGTGGGTTATCCAGTCTGACAATGTTAATATCTGTGATTTATCCAGTCTGACAAAGTCAATATCTGTGATTTATCCAGTCTGACAATGTCAATATCTGTGGTTTATCCAGTCTGACAATGTTAATATCAGTGATTAATTCAGTCTGACAAAGTCAATATCTGTGATTTATCCAGTCTGGCAATGTTAATATCAGTGATTTATCCAGTCTGACAATGTCAATATCTGTGATTTATCCAGTCTGACAATGTTAATATCAGTGGTTTATCCAGTCTGACAAAGTCAATATCTGTGGTTTATCCAGTCTGACAATGTAAATATCTGTGGTTTCTCCAGTCTGAAAATGTTAATATCAGTGATTTATCCAGTCTGACAAAGTCAATATCGGTGATTTATCCAGTCTGACAAAGTCAATATCTGTGATTTATCCTGTCTGACAATGTTAATATCAGTGATTTATCCAGTCTGACAATGTCAATATCAGTGGTTTATCCAGTCTGACAATGTCAATATCTGTGGTTTTTCCATTCTGACAATGTTAATATCTGTGGTTTATCCAGTCTGACAATGTCAATATCAGTGGTTTATCCTGCCTGACAAAGTCAATATCTGTAGTTTATCCAGTCTGATAATGTCAATATCAGTGGTTTATCCAGTCTGACAAAGTCAATGTCTGTGGTTTATCCAGTCTGACAATGTCATTATCAGTGGTTTATCAAGTCTGACAATGTCAATATCTGTGGTTTATCCTGCCTGACAATGTTAATATCTGTGGTTTATCCAGTCTGACAATGTCAATATCAGTGGTTTATCCAGTCTGACAATGTCAATATCTGTGGTTTATCCAGTCTGACAATATCTGTGGTTTATCCAGTCTGACAATGTTAATATCAGTGATTTATCCAGTCTGACAAAGTCAATGTCTGTGGTTTATCCAGTCTGACAATGTCATTATCAGTGGTTTATCAAGTCTGACAATGTCAATATCTGTGGTTTATCCTGCCTGACAATGTTAATATCTGTGGTTTATCCAGTCTGACAATGTTAATATCAGTGGTTTATCCAGTCTGACAATGTTAATATCAGTGGTTTATCCAGTCTGACAATGTCAATATCAGCGGTTTATCCAGTCTGACAATGTTAATATCAATGGTTTATCCAGTCTGACAATGTTAATATCAGTGGTTTATCCAGTCTGACAATGTTAATATCAGTGGTTTATCCAGTCTGACAATGTTAATATCTGTGGCTTATGCAGTCTGACAAAGTAAATATCTGTGGTTTATCCAGTCTGACAATGTTAACATCAGTGATTTATCCAGTCTGACAATGTTAATATCAGTGGTTTATGCAGTCTGACAATGTCAATATCTGTGGTTTATCCAGTCTGACAAAGTAAATATCAGTGGTTTATGCAGTCTGACAATGTCAATATCTGTGGTTTATGCAGTCTGACAATGTCAATATCTGAGGTTTATCCAGTCTGACAATGTTAATATCTGTGGTTTATCCAGTCTGACAATGTTAATATCTGTGGTTTATCCAGTCTGACAATGTTAATATCTGTGGCTTATGCAGTCTGACAAAGTAAATATCTGTGGTTTATCCAGTCTGACAATGTTAACATCAGTGATTTATCCAGTCTGACAATGTTAATATCAGTGGTTTATGCAGTCTGACAATGTCAATATCTGTGGGTTATCCAGTCTGACAATGTTAATATCTGTGATTTATCCAGTCTGACAAAGTCAATATCTGTGATTTATCCAGTCTGACAATGTCAATATCTGTGGTTTATCCAGTCTGACAATGTTAATATCAGTGATTAATTCAGTCTGACAAAGTCAATATCTGTGATTTATCCAGTCTGGCAATGTTAATATCAGTGATTTATCCAGTCTGACAATGTCAATATCTGTGATTTATCCAGTCTGACAATGTTAATATCAGTGGTTTATCCAGTCTGACAAAGTCAATATCTGTGGTTTATCCAGTCTGACAATGTAAATATCTGTGGTTTCTCCAGTCTGAAAATGTTAATATCAGTGATTTATCCAGTCTGACAAAGTCAATATCTGTGGTTTATCCAGTCTGACAAAGTAAATATCAGTGGTTTATGCAGTCTGACAGTGTCAATATCTGTGGTTTATGCAATCTGATAATGTCAATATAGTTGGTTTATCCTGCCTGACAATGTTAATATCAGTGGTTTATCCAGTCTGACAATGTCAACATCTGTGGTTTATCCAGTCTGACAATGTTAATATCAGTGATTTATCCAGACTGACAATGTCAATATCAGTGGTTTATCCAGTCTGACAATGTTAATATCAGTGGTTTATCCAGTCTGACAATGTCAATATCAGCAGTTTATCCAGTCTGACAATGTCAATATCAGTGGTTTATCCAGTCTGACAATGTTAATATCTGTGGTTTATCCAGTCTGACAATGTCAATATCTGTGGTTTATCCAGTCTGACAATATCTGTGGTTTATGCAGTCTGACAATGTCAATATAAGTGGTTTATCCAGTCTGACAATGTTAATATCAGTGGTTTATCCAGTCTGACAATGTCAATATCTGTGGTTTATCCAGTCTGACAATGTGAATATCTGTGGTTTATCCAGTCTGACAATGTTAATATCAGTGGTTTATCCAGTCTGACAATGTCAATATCAGTGGTTTATCCAGTCTTACAATGTCAATATCTGTGGTTTATCCAGTCTGACAATGTTAATATCAGTGGTTTATCCAGTCTGACAAAGTCAATATCTGTGGTTTATCCAGTCTGACAAAGTCAATATCTGTGGTTTATCCAGTCTGACAATGTTAATATGTGTGTTTTATCCAGTCTGACAAAGTAAGTATCACTGGTTTATGCAGTCTGACAATGTCAATATCTGTGGTTTATGCAGTCTGACAATGTCAATATCTGAGGTTTCTCCAGTCTGACAATGTTAATATCTGTGGTTTCTCCAGTCTGCAATGTTAATATCTGTGGTTTATGCAGTCTGACAAAGTAAATATCTGTGGTTTATCCAGTCTGACAATGTTAATATCAGTGATTTATCCAGTCTGACAATGTTAATATCAGTGGTTTATCCAGTCTGACAATGCCAATATCTGTGGGTTATCCAGTCTGACAATGTTAATATCTGTGATTTATCCAGTCTGACAAAGTCAATATCTGTGATTTATCCTGTCTGACAATGTCAATATCAGTGGTTTATCCAGTCTGACAATGTCAATATCTGTGGTTTTTCCAGTCTGACAATGTTAATATCTGTGATTTATCCAGTCTGACATTGTTAATATCTGTGGTTTATCCTGCCTGACAATGTTAATATCTGTGGTTTATCCAGTCTGACAAAGTCAATATCTGTAGTTTATCCAGTCTGATAATGTCAATATCAGTGGTTTATCCAGTCTGACAAAGTCAATGTCTGTGGTTTATCCAGTCTGACAATGTCATTATCAGTGGTTTATCAAGTCTGACAATGTCAATATCTGTGGTTTATCCTGCCTGACAATGTTAATATCTGTGGTTTATCCAGTCTGACAATGTCAATATCAGTGGTTTATCCAGTCTGACAATGTCAATATCTGTGGTTTATCCAGTCTGACAATATCTGTGGTTTATGCAGTCTGACAATGTCAATATAAGTGGTTTATCCAGTCTGACAATGTTAATATCAGTGGTTTATCCAGTCTGACAATGTCAATATCCGTGGTTTATCCAGTCTGACAATGTTAATATGTGTGATTTATCCAGTCTGACAAAGTAAATATCTGTGGTTTATCCAGTCTGACAAAGTAAATATCAGTGGTTTATGCAGTCTGACAATGTCAATATCTGTGGTTTATGCAGTCTGTCAATGTCAATATCTGAGGTTTATCCAGTCTGACAATGTTAATATCTGTGGTTTATCCAGTCTGACAATGTTAATATCTGTGGCTTATGCAGTCTGACAAAGTAAATATCTGTGGTTTATCCAGTCTGACAATGTTAATATCAGTGATTTATCCAGTCTGACAAAGTCAATATCTGTGATTTATCCAGTCTGACAATGTTAATATCAGTGGTTTATCCAGTGTGACAATGTCAATATCTGTGGGTTATCCAGTCTGACAATGTCAATATCCGTGATTTATCCAGTCTGACAAAGTCAATATCTGTGATTTATCCAGTCTGACAATGTCAATATCTGTGATTTATCCAGTCTGACAAAGTCAATATCTGTGGTTTATCCAGTCTGACAAAGTAAATATCAGTGGTTTATGCAGTCTGACAATGTCAATATCTGTGGTTTATGCAGTCTGATAATGTCAATATCAGTGGTTTATCCTGCCTGACAATGTTAATATCAGTGGTTTATCCAGTCTGACAATGTCAATATCTGTGGTTTATCCAGTCTGACAATGTTAATATCAGTGATTTATCCAGACTGACAATGTCAATATCAGTGGTTTATCCAGTCTGACAATGTTAATATCAGTGGTTTATCCAGTCTGACAATGTCAATATCAGCGGTTTATCCAGTCTGACAATGTTAATATCAATGGTTTATCCAGTCTGACAATGTTAATATCAGTGGTTTATCCAGTCTGACAATGTTAATATCAGTGGTTTATCCAGTCTGACAATGTCAATAACAACGGTTTATCCAGTCTGACAAAGTCAAAATCAGTGGTTTATCCAGTCTGACAAAGTCAATATCTGTGGTTTATCCAGTCTGACAATGTTAATATGTGTGATTTATCCAGTCTGACAAAGTCAATATCTGTGGTTTATCCAGTCTGACAAAGTAAATATCAGTGGTTTATGCAGTCTGACAATGTCAATATCTGTGGTTTATGCAGTCTGACAATGTCAATATCTGAGGTTTATCCAGTCTGACAATGTTAATATCTGTGGTTTATCCAGTCTGACAATGTTAATATCTGTGGTTTATGCAGTCTGACAAAGTAAATATCTGTGGTTTATCCAGTCTGACAATGTTAATATCAGTGGTTTATCCAGTCTGACAATGCCAATATCTGTGGGTTATCCAGTCTGACAATGTTAATATCTGTGATTTATACAGTCTGACAAAGTCAATATCTGTGATTTATCCTGTCTGACAATGTTAATATCAGTGATTTATCCAGTCTGACAATGTCAATATCAGTGGTTTATCCAGTCTGACAATGTCAATATCTGTGGTTTTTCCAGTCTGACAATGTTAATATCTGTGGTTTATCCAGTCTGACAATGTCAATATCAGTGGTTTATCCTGCCTGACAAAGTCAATATCTGTAGTTTATCCAGTCTGATAATGTCAATATCAGTGGTTTATCCAGTCTGACAAAGTCAATGTCTGTGGTTTATCCAGTCTGACAATGTCATTATCAGTGGTTTATCAAGTCTGACAATGTCAATATCTGTGGTTTATCCTGCCTGACAATGTTAATATCTGTGGTTTATCCAGTCTGACAATGTCAATATCAGTGGTTTATCCAGTCTGACAATGTCAATATCTGTGGTTTATCCAGTCTGACAATATCTGTGGTTTATCCAGTCTGACAATGTTAATATCAGTGATTTATCCAGTCTGACAAAGTCAATGTCTGTGGTTTATCCAGTCTGACAATGTCATTATCAGTGGTTTATCAAGTCTGACAATGTCAATATCTGTGGTTTATCCTGCCTGACAATGTTAATATCTGTGGTTTATCCAGTCTGACAATGTTAATATCAGTGGTTTATCCAGTCTGACAATGTTAATATCAGTGGTTTATCCAGTCTGACAATGTCAATAGCAGCGGTTTATCCAGTCTGACAATGTTAATATCAATGGTTTATCCAGTCTGACAATGTTAATATCAGTGGTTTATCCAGTCTGACAATGTTAATATCAGTGGTTTATCCAGTCTGACAATGTCAATATCAACGGTTTATCCAGTCTGACAAAGTCAAAATCAGTGGTTTATCCAGTCTGACAAAGTCAATATCTGTGGTTTATCCAGTCTGACAATGTTAATATGTGTGATTTATCCAGTCTGACAAAGTCAATATCTGTGGTTTATCCAGTCTGACAAAGTAAATATCAGTGGTTTATGCAGTCTGACAATGTCAATATCTGTGGTTTATGCAGTCTGACAATGTCAATATCTGAGGTTTATCCAGTCTGACAATGTTAATATCTGTGGTTTATCCAGTCTGACAATGTTAATATCTGTGGTTTATGCAGTCTGACAAAGTAAATATCTGTGGTTTATCCAGTCTGACAATGTTAATATCAGTGATATATCCAGTCTGACAATGTTAATATCAGTGGTTTATCCAGTCTGACAATGCCAATATCTGTGGGTTATCCAGTCTGACAATGTTAATATCTGTGATTTATCCAGTCTGACAATGTTAATATCTGTGATTTATCCAGTCTGACAAAGTCAATATCTGTGATTTATCCTGTCTGACAATGTTAATATCAGTGATTTATCCAGTCTGACAATGTCAATATCAGTGGTTTATCCAGTCTGACAATGTCAATATCTGTGGTTTTTCCAGTCTGACAATGTTAATATCTGTGGTTTATCCAGTCTGACAATGTCAATATCAGTGGTTTATCCTGCCTGACAGAGTCAATATCTGTAGTTTATCCAGTCTGATAATGTCAATATCAGTGGTTTATCCAGTCTGACAAAGTCAATGTCTGTGGTTTATCCAGTCTGACAATGTCATTATCAGTGGTTTATCAAGTCTGACAATGTCAATATCTGTGGTTTATCCTGCCTGACAATGTTAATATCTGTGGTTTATCCAGTCTGACAATGTCAATATCAGTGGTTTATCCAGTCTGACAATGTCAATATCTGTGGTTTATCCAGTCTGACAATATCTGTGGTTTATCCAGTCTGACAATGTTAATATCAGTGATTTATCCAGTCTGACAAAGTCAATGTCTGTGGTTTATCCAGTCTGACAATGTCATTATCAGTGGTTTATCAAGTCTGACAATGTCAATATCTGTGGTTTATCCTGCCTGACAATGTTAATATCTGTGGTTTATCCAGTCTGACAATGTCAATATCTGTGGCTTATGCAGCACAGAAGTCCAAAGTACGGAAAGTCCTCATCAGAGAACTCCTCTTTGCTGACGATGCTGCTTTAACATCTCACACTGAAGAATGCCTGCAGAGTCTCATCGACAGGTTTGCGTCTGCCTGCAATGAATTTGGCCTAACCATCAGCCTCAAGAAAACGAACATCATGGGGCAGGATGTCAGAAATGCTCCATCCATCAATATTGGCGACCACGCTCTGGAAGTGGTTCAAGAGTTCACCTACCTAGGCTCAACTATCACCAGTAACCTGTCTCTAGATGCAGAAATCAACAAGCGCATGGGTAAGGCTTCCACTGCTATGTCCAGACTGGCCAAGAGAGTGTGGGAAAATGGCGCACTGACACGGAACACAAAAGTCCGAGTGTATCAGGCCTGTGTCCTCAGTACCTTGCTCTACGGCAGCGAGGCCTGGACAACGTATGCCAGCCAAGAGCGATGTCTCAATTCATTCCATCTTCGCTGCCTTCGGAGAATACTTGGCATCAGGTGGCAGGACTATATCTCCAACACAGAAGTCCTTGAAGCGGCCAACACCCCCAGTTTATACACAGTACTGAGTCAGCGGCGCTTGAGATGGCTTGGCCATGTGAGCCGCATGGAAGATGGCAGGATCCCCAAAGACACATTGTACAGCGAGCTCGCCACTGGTATCAGACCCACCGGCCGTCCATGTCTCCGTTATAAAGACGTCTGCAAACGCGACATGAAATCGTGTGACATTGATCACAAGTCGTGGGAGTCAGTTGCCAGCATTCGCCAGAGCTGGCGGGCAGCCATAAAGACAGGGCTAAATTGTGGCGAGTCGAAGAGACTTAGTAGTTGGCAGGAAAAAAGACAGAGGCGCAAGGGGAGAGCCAACTGTGCAACAGCCCCAACAAACAAATTTCTCTGCAGCACCTGTGGAAGAGCCTGTCACTCCAGAATTGGCCTTTATAGCCACTCCAGGCGCTGCTTCACAAACCACTGACCACCTCCAGGCGCGTATCCATTGTCTCTCGAGATAAGGAGGCCCAAAAGATGCAGTCTGACAAAGTAAATATCTGTGGTTTATCCAGTCTGACAATGTTAATATCAGTGATTTATCCAGTCTGACAAAGTCAATATCTGTGATTTATCCAGTCTGACAATGTTAATATCAGTGGTTTATCCAGTCTGACAATGTCAATATCTGTGGTTTATCCAGTCTGACAATGTTAATATCAGTGATTTATCCAAACTGACAATGTCAATATCAGTGGTTTATCCAGTCTGACAATGTTAATATCAGTGGTTTATCCAGTCTGACAATGTCAATATCAGCGGTTTATCCAGTCTGACAATGTTAATATCAATGGTTTATCCAGTCTGACAATGTTAATATCAGTGGTTTATCCAGTCTGACAATGTTAATATCAGTGGTTTATCCAGTCTGACAATGTCAATATCAACGGTTTATCCAGTCTGACAAAGTCAAAATCAGTGGTTTATCCAGTCTGACAAAGTCAATATCTGTGGTTTATCCAGTCTGACAATGTTAATATGTGTGATTTATCCAGTCTGACAAAGTCAATATCTGTGGTTTATCCAGTCTGACAAAGTAAATATCAGTGGTTTATGCAGTCTGACAATGTCAATATCTGTGGTTTATGCAGTCTGACAATGTCAATATCTGAGGTTTATCCAGTCTGACAATGTTAATATCTGTGGTTTATCCAGTCTGACAATGTTAATATCTGTGGTTTATGCAGTCTGACAAAGTAAATATCTGTGGTTTATCCAGTCTGACAATGTTAATATCAGTGATTTATCCAGTCTGACAATGTTAATATCAGTGGTTTATCCAGTCTGACAATGCCAATATCTGTGGGTTATCCAGTCTGACAATGTTAATATCTGTGATTTATCCAGTCTGACAAAGTCAATATCTGTGTTTTATCCTGTCTGACAATGTTAATATCAGTGATTTATCCAGTCTGACAATGTCAATATCAGTGGTTTATCCAGTCTGACAATGTCAATATCTGTGGTTTTTCCAGTCTGACAATGTTAATATCTGTGGTTTTTCCAGTCTGACAATGTCAATATCAATGGTTTATCCTGCCTGACAATGTTAATATCTGTGGTTTATCCAGTCTGACAAAGTCAATATCTGTAGTTTATCCAGTCTGATAATGTCAATATCAGTGGTTTATCCAGTCTGACAAAGTCAATGTCTGTGGTTTATCCAGTCTGACAATGTCATTATCAGTGGTTTATCAAGTCTGACAATGTCAATATCTGTGGTTTATCCTGCCTGACAATGTTAATATCAGTGGTTTATCCAGTCTGACAATGTCAATATCAGTGGTTTATCCAGTCTGACAATGTTAATATCTGTGGTTTATCCAGTCTGACAATGTCAATATCTGTGGTTTATCCAGTCTGACAATATCTGTGGTTTATGCAGTCTGACAATGTCAATATAAGTGGTTTATCCAGTCTGACAATGTTAATATCAGTGGTTTATCCAGTCTGACAATGTTAATATGTGTGATTTATCCAGTCTGACAAAGTCAATATCAGTGGTTTATCCAGTCTGACAAAGTAAATATCAGTGGTTTATGCAGTCTGACAAAGTAAATATCTGTGGTTTATCCAGTCTGACAATGTTAATATCAGTGATTTATCCAGTCTGACAAAGTCAATATCTGTGATTTATCCAGTCTGACAATGTTAATATCAGTGGTTTATCCAGTCTGACAATGTCAATATCTGTGGGTTATCCAGTCTGACAATGTTAATATCTGTGATTTATCCAGTCTGACAAAGTCAATATCTGTGATTTATCCAGTCTGACAATGTTAATATCAGTGGTTTATCCAGTCTGACAAAGTCAATATCTGTGGTTTATCCAGTCTGACAATGTAAATATCTGTGGTTTCTCCAGTCTGACAATGTTAATATCAGTGATTTATCCAGTCTGACAAAGTCAATATCTGTGGTTTATCCAGTCTGACAAAGTAAATATCAGTGGTTTATCCAGTCTGACAATGTTAATATCAGTGGTTTATCCAGTCTGACAATGTCAATATCAACGGTTTATCCAGTCTGACAAAGTCAAAATCAGTGGTTTATCCAGTCTGACAATGTCAATATCTGTGGTTTATCCAGTCTGACAATGTTAATATCAGTGGTTTAAACAGTCTGACAAAGTCAATATCTGTGGTTTATCCAGTCTGACAAAGTCAATATCTGTGGTTTATCCAGTCTGATAATGTCAATATCAGTGGTTTATCCAGTCTGACAAAGTCAATATCTGTGGTTTATCCAGTCTGACAATGTCATTATCAGTGGTTTATCAAGTCTGACAATGTCAATATCTGTGGTTTATCCTGCCTGACAATGTTAATATCTGTGGTTTATCCAGTCTGACAAAGTCAATATCTGTGGTTTATCCAGTCAGACAAAGTCAATATCTGTGGTTTATCCAGTCTGACAATGTGAATATCTGTGGTTTATCCAGTCTGACAATGTCAAAATCAGTGGTTTATCCTGCCTGACAATGTTAATATCTGTGGTTTGTCCAGTCTGACAAAGTCAATATCTGTGGTTTATCCAGTCTGATAATGTCAATATCAGTGATTTATCCAGTCTGACAATGTTAATATCAGTGGTTTGTCCAGTCTGACAATGTTAATACCAGTGGTTTATCCAGTCTGACAATGTCAATATCAGTGGTTTGTCCAGTCTGACAATGTCAATATCTGTGGTTTATCCAGTCTGACAATGTTATTATCAGTGGTTTATCCAGTCTGACAAAGTCAATATCTGTGGTTTATCCAGTCTGACAATGTTAATATGTGTGATTTATCCAGTCTGACAAAGTCAATATCTGTGGTTTATCCAGTCTGACAAAGTAAATATCAGTGGTTTATGCAGTCTGACAATGTCAATATCTGTGGTTTATGCAGTCTGACAATGTCAATATCTGAGGTTTCTCCAGTCTGACAATGTTAATATCTGTGGTTTATCCAGTCTGACAATGTTAATATCTGTGGTTTATGCAGTCTGACAAAGTAAATATCTGTGGTTTATCCAGTCTGACAATGTTAATATCAGTGATTTATCCAGTCTGACAATGTTAATATCAGTGGTTTATCCAGTCTGACAATGTTAATATCTGTGATTTATCCAGTCTGGCAATGTCAATATCAGTGGTTTATCCAGTCTGACAAAGTCAATATCTGTGGTTTATCCAGTCTGACAAAGTCAATATCTGTGGTTTATCCAGTCTGACAATGTTAATATCAGTGGTTTATCCAGTCTGATAATGTCAATATCAGTGGTTTATCCAGTCTGACAAAGTCAATATCTGTGGTTTGTCCAGTCTGACAATGTCAATATCTGTGGTTTATCCAGTCTGACAATGTTATTATCAGTGGTTTATCCAGTCTGACAAAGTAAATATCTGTGGTTTATGCAGTCTGACAATGTTAATATCTGAGGTTTCTCCAGTCTGACAATGTTAATATCTGTGGTTTATCCAGTCTGACAAAGTAAATATCAGTGGTTTATGCAGTCTGACAAAGTAAATATCTGTGGTTTATCCAGTCTGACAATGTTAATATCAGTGATTTATCCAGTCTGACAATGTTAATATCAGTGGTTTATCCAGTCTGACAATGCCAATATCTGTGGGTTATCCAGTCTGACAATGTTAATATCTGTGATTTATCCAGTCTGACAAAGTCAATATCTGTGATTTATCCAGTCTGACAATGTTAATATCAGTGGTTTATCCAGTCTGGCAATGTCAATATCAGTGGTTTATCCAGTCTGACAATGTCAATATCTGTGGTTTATCCAGTCTGACAATGTTAATATCTGTGGTTTATCCAGTCTGACAATGTCAATATCTGTGGTTTATCCAGTCTGACAAAGTCAATATCTGTGGTTTATCCAGTCTGACAATGTCAATATCAGTGTTTTATCCAGTCTGACAATGTCAATATCTGTGGTTTATCCTGCCTGACAATGTTAATATCTGTGGTTTATGCAGTCTGACAATGTCAATATCAGTGGTTTATCCAGTCTGACAATGTTAATATCAGTGGTTTATCCAGTCTGACAATGTTAATATCTGTGGTTTATCCTGCCTGACAATGTTAATATCTGTGGTTTATCCAGTCTGACAATGTCAATATCAGTGGTTTTTCCAGTCTGACAATGTTAATATCAGTAGTTTATCCAGTCTGACAATGTCAATATCAGTGGTTTATCCAGTCTGACAATGTTAATATCAGTGGTTTATCCAGTCTGACAATGTCAATATCTGTGGTTTATCCAGTCTGACAATGTTAATGTCAGTGGTTTATCCAGTCTGACAATGTCAATATCAGTGGTTAATCCAGTCTGACAATGTCAATATCAGTGGTTTATCCAGTCTGACAATGTCAATATCTGTGGTTTATCCAGTCTGACAATGTCAATATCAGTGGTTTATCCAGTCTGACAATGTTAATATCAGTGGTTTATCCAGTCTGGCAATGTTAATATCAATGGTTTATCAAGTCTGACAATGTCAATATCTGTGGTTTATCCAGTCTGACAATGTTAATATCAGTCGTTTATCCAGTCTCACAAAGTCAATATCTGTGGTTTATCTTGTCTGAGAATGTTAATATCAGTGGTTTATCAGTGTCTCTCGCTGTCTCTCTCGCAGTATCTCTCGCTTTCTCCCTTGCAGTGTCACTCGCTGTCTCTTTCGCTGTCTCCCTTGCTGTCTCCCTCGCAGTCTCCCTCGCAGTCTCCCTCGTAGTCTCTCTCGCAGTCTCTCTCGCTGTGTGCCTCGCTGTCTCCCTTGCAGTCTCTCTCGCTGTCACCCTCGCTGTCACCCTCGCTGTCTCCCTCGCTGTCTCTCTCGATGTCTCTCTCGCAGTCTCCCTCGCAGTCTCCCTCGCTGTCTCTCCCGCTGTCTCTCCCGCTGTCTCTCCCGCTGTCTCTCCCGCTGTCTCTCTCGATATCTCTCTCGCATACTCTCTCGCTGTCTCCCTCGATGTCTCTCTCGCTGTCTCCCTCGATGTCTCTCTCGCTATCTGCTTCGCTGTCTCTCTCGCAGTCTCTCTCGCAGTCTCTCTCACTGTCTCCATCGCAGTCTCTCTAGCAGTCTCCCTCGCAGACTCTCTCACAGTCTCTCTCGCTGTCTCCCTCGCAGTCTCTCGCTGTCTCCCTCGCAGTCTCTCGCTGTCTCTCTTGCAGTCTCCCTCGCCGTCTCTCTCGCTGTCTCTCTCGCTGTCTCTCTCGCTGTCTCTCTCGCTGTCTCTCTCGCTGTCTCTCTCGCAGTCTCTCTCGCTGTCTCTCTCGCAGTCTCTCTCGCAGTCTCCTTCGCAGTATCTCTCGCTGTCCCTCTTGCAGTCTCTCTCGATGTCTCTCTCGCCGACTCCCTCGCTGTCCCCCTCGCTGTCCCCTTCGCAGTCTCTCTCGCAGTCTCTCTCGCACTCTCTCTCGCAGTCTCTCCCGCTGTCTCGCTCGCCTTCTCTCTCGTAGTCTCTCTCGCTGTCTCCCTTGCTGTTTCTCTCGCAGTCTCTCTCGCAGTCTCGCTCGCAGTCTCTCTCGCAGTCCCTCTCGCTGTGTCTCTCGCTGTCTCTCTCGCTATCATCCTCGCTGTCTCTCTCGCTATCTCCCTCGCAGTCTCCTTCGCTGTCGTCCTCGCTGTATTGCTCGCCATCTCTCTCGCCGTATCTCTCGCCGTATCTCTTGCCGTCTCTCTCGCCGTCTCCCTCGCCATCTCCCTCGCCATCTCCCTCGCCGTCTCCCTCGCCGTCTCTCTTGCAGTCTCTCTCGGCGCCTCTCTCGCCGTCTCTCTCGCCGTCTCTCTCGCCGTCTCCCTCGCCGTCTCTCTCGCAGTCTCTCACGCATTCTCTCTCGCTGTCTCCCTCGCAGTCTCCCTCGCAGTCTCTCTCGCCGTCTTTCTCGCAGTCTCTCTCGCTGTCTCCCTCGCAGTCTCTCTCGCTGTCTCCCTCACAGTCTCTCTCGCAGTCTCTCTCGCAGTCTCTCTCGCAGTCTCTCTCGCAGTCTCTCTCGCTGTCTCTCTCGCTGCCACCCTCGCAGTCTCTCTCGCTGCCACGCTCGCAGTCTCTCTCGCTGCCACGCTCGCAGTCTCTCTCGCTGCCACCCTCGCAGTCTCTCTCGCTGCCACCCTCGCAGTCTCTCTCGCTGCCACCCTCGCAGTCTCTCTCGCAGTCTCTCTCGCAGTCTCTCTCGCAGTCTCCCTTGCTGTCTCCCTCGCCTTCTCTCTCGTAGTCTCTCTCGCTGTCTCCCTTGCTGTCTCCCTTGCTTTTTCTCTCGCAGTCTCTCTCACAGTCCCTCTCGCAGTCTCTCTCGCTATCTTCCTCGCTGTCTCTCTCACTATCTCCCTCGCTGTCTCCCTCGCTGTCTTCCTCGCTGTCACCCTCGCCGTCTCTCTCGCCGTCTCTCTCGCCGTCTCTCTCACCTTCTCTCTCGCCGTCTCTCTCGGCATCTCTCTCGGCGTCTCTCTCGCCGTCTCTCTCGCAGTCTCTCTCGCCGTCTCTCTCGCCGTCTCTCTCGCCGTCTCCCTCGCTGTCTCACTCGTTGTCTCTCTCTCTGTCTCTCTCTGTCTCTCTCTGTCTTTCTCGCCGTCTCTCTTGCCGTCTCCCTCGCAGTCTCTCTCGCCGTCTCCTTCGCCGTCTCCCTCGCCGTCTCCCTCGCCGTCTTTCTTGCAGTCTCTCTCGCTGTCTCCCTCGCAGTCTCTCTCGCTGTCTCTCTCGCAGTCACTATCGCCGTCTCTCTCGCTGCCACCCTCGCAGTCTCTCTCGCAGTCTCTCTTGCATTCTCTCTCGCAGTCTCTCTCGCAGTCTCTCTCGCTGTCTCTCTCGCTGTCTCTCTCGCTGTCTCCCTCATTGTCTCTCTCGCTGCCACCCTCGCAGTCTCTCTCGCTGTCTCACTCGCTGTCTCTCTCGCTGTCTCTCTCGCTGTCTGTCTCACTGTCTCTCTCGCAGTCTCTCTCGCTGTCTCTCTCGCTGTCTCACTTGCAGTCTCTCTCGCTGTCTCTCTCGCAGTCTCTCTCGGAGTCTCTCTCGCTGTCTCTTTCGCTGTCTCTCTCGCTGTCTCTCTCGATGTCTCTCTCGATGTCTCTCTCGCAGACTCCCTCGCTGTCTCCCTCACAGTCTCCCTCGCAGTCTCTCTCGCAGTGTGCCTTGCAGTCTCTCTCGCAGACTCCCTCGCAGTCTCTTTCACAGTCTCCCTCGCAGTCTCTCTCGCAGTCTCCCTTGCTGTCTCTCTCGCAGACTCCCTCGCAGTCTCTCTCGCAGTCTCCCTCGCAGTCTCTCTCGCAGTCTCTCTCGCAGTCTCCCTCGCAGTCTCCCTCGCAGTCTCCCTCGCAGTCTCCCTCGCAGTCTCCCTCGCAGTCTCCCTCGCTGTCACTCTCGCTGTCTCCCTCGCTGTCTCTCTCGCAGACTCTCTGGCAGTCACTCTCGCTGTCTCCCTCTCTGTCTATCACGCAGTCTCCCTCGCAGTCTCTCTCGCAGTCTCCCTCGCTGTCTCCCTCGCAGTCTCCCTCGCAGTCTCTCTCGCAGTCTCCCTCGCAGTATCCCTTGTAGTCTCTCTTGCAGTCTCTCTTGCAGTCTCTCTCGCTGTCTCCCTCGCTTTCTCCCTCGCTGTCTCCCTCGCTGTCTCTCTCGCATCCTCTCTCGCTGTCTCCCTCGCTGTCTCCCTCGCTGTCTCCCTCTCTGTCTCCCTCTCTGTCTCTCTCGCATTCTCTCTCGCAGTCTCTCTCGCAGTCACTCTCGCTGTCTCTCTCGCAGTCTCCCTCGCAGTCTCTCTCGCAGTCTCTCTCGCAGTCTCCCTCGCAGTCTCCCTCGCAGTCTCCCTCGCTTTCACTCTCGCTGTCTCCCTCGCTGTCTCCCTCGCTGTCTCCCTCGCTGTCTCCCTCGCTGTCTCTCTCGCAGTCTCTCTCGCAGTCTCTCTCGCTGTTCCCCTCGCTGTCTCACCCGCAGTGTCACTCGCAGTCTCTCTCGTTGTCTCCCTCGCTCTCCCTCGCTGTCTCTCTGGCAGTCGCTCTCGCACTCTCTCTCGCTGTCTCTCACGCTTTCTCTCTTGCATTCTCTCTTGATGTGTCTCTCGCATTCTGTCTCGCTGTCTCTCTCGCCGTCTCACTCGCCGTCTCACTCGCCATCTCCCTCGCAGTATCCCTCGCAGTCTCTCTCGCAGTCTCGCTCGCAGTCTCTCTCGCAGTCTCCCTCGCAGTCTCCCTCGCTGTCTCCCTCGCTGTCTCTCTCGCAGTCTCTCTCGCATCCTCTCTCGCTGTCTCCCTCGCTGTCTCCCTCTCTGTCTCTCTCGCTGTCTCCCTCGCTGTCTCCCATGCTGTCTCCCTCACTGTCTCCCTCTCTGTCTCCCTCTCTGTCTCCCTCTCTGTCTCCCTCTCTGTCTCTCTCGCAGTCTCTCTCGCAGTCTCTCTCGCTGTCTCCCTTGCTGTCTCCCTTGCTTTTTCTCTCGCAGTCTCTCTCGCAGTCCCTCTCGCTGTTTCTCTCGCTATCTTCCTCGCTGTCTCTCTCGCTATCTCCCTCGCTGTCTCCCTCGCTGTCTTCCTCGCTGTCACCCTCGCCGTCTCTCTCACCGTCTCTCTCGCCGTCTCTCTCACCTTCTCTCTCGCCGTCTCTCTCGGCATCTCTCTCGGCGTCTCTCTCGCCGTCTCTCTCGCAGTCTCTCTCGCAGTCTCTCTCGCCGTCTCTCTCGCCGTCTCCCTCGCCGTCTCACTCGTTGTCTCTCTCTCTGTCTCTCTCTGTCTCTCTCTATCTTTCTCGCCGTCTCTCTTGCCGTCTCCCTCGCAGTCTCTCTCGCCGTCTCCTTCGCCGTCTCCTTCGCCGTCTCCCTCGCCGTCTCTCTCGCCGTCTCCCTCGCCGTCTTTCTTGCAGTCTCTCTCGCTGTCTCCCTCGCAGTCTCTCTCGCTGTCTCTCTCGCAGTCACTATCGCCGTCTCTCTCGCTGCCACCCTCGCAGTCTCTCTCGCAGTCTCTCTCGCAGTCTCTCTTGCATTCTCTCTCGCAGTCTCTCTCGCAGTCTCTCTCGCTGTCTCTCTCGCTGTCTCCCTCATTGTCTCTCTCGCTGCCACCCTCGCAGTCTCTCTCGCTGTCTCACTCGCTGTCTCTCTCGCTGTCTCTCTCGCTGTCTGTCTCACTGTCTCTCTCGCAGTCTCTCTCGCTGTCTCTCTCGCTGTCTCACTCGCAGTCTCTCTCGCTGTCTCTCTCGCAGTCTCTCTCGGAGTCTCTCTCGCTGTCTCTTTCGCTGTCTCTCTCGCTGTCTCTCTCGCTGTCTCTCTCGCTGTCTCTCTCGATGTCTCTCTCGATGTCTCTCTCGCAGACTCCCTCGCTGTCTCCCTCGCAGTCTCTCTCGCAGTGTGCCTTGCAGTCTCTCTCGCAGACTCCCTCGCAGTCTCTTTCACAGTCTCCCTCGCAGTCTCTCTCGCAGTCTCTCTCGCAGTCTCCCTCGCAGTCTCCCTCGCAGTCTCCCTCGCAGTCTCCCTCGCTGTCTCCCTCGCTGTCTCTCTCGCAGACTCTCTGGCAGTCACTCTCGCTGTCTCCCTCTCTGTCTATCTCGCAGTCTCCCTCGCAGTCTCTCTCGCAGTCTCCCTCGCAGTCTCCCTCGCAGTCTCTCTCGCAGTCTCCCTCGCAGTATCCCTTGTAGTCTCTCTTGCAGTCTCTCTTGCAGTCTCTCTCGCTGTCTCCCTCGCTTTCTCCCTCGCTGTCTCCCTCGCTGTCTCTCTCGCATCCTCTCTCGCTGTCTCCCTCGCTGTCTCCCTCGCTGTCTCCCTCTCTGTCTCTCTCGCATTCTCTCTCGCAGTCTCTCTCGCAGTCACTCTCCCTGTCTCTCTCGCAGTCTCCCTCGCAGTCTCTCTCGCAGTCTCTCTCGCAGTCTCCCTCGCAGTCTCCCTCGCAGTCTCCCTCGCTTTCACTCTCGCTGTCTCCCTCGCTGTCTCCCTCGCTGTCTCTCTCGCAGTCTCTCTCGCAGTCTCTCTCGCTGTTCCCCTCGCAGTCTCCCTCGCTGTCTCCCTCGCTGTCTCTCTCGCAGTCTCTCTCGCATCCTCTCTCGCTGTCTCCCTCGCTGTCTCCCTCTCTGTCTCTCTCGCTGTCTCCCTCGCTGTCTCCCATGCTGTCTCCCTCACTGTCTCCCTCTCTGTCTCCCTCTCTGTCTCCCTCTCTGTCTCCCTCTCTGTCTCTCTCGCAGTCTCTCTCGCTGTCTCCCTTGCTGTCTCCCTTGCTGTCTCCCTTGCTTTTTCTCTCGCAGTCTCTCTCGCAGTCCCTCTCGCTGTTTCTCTCGCTATCTTCCTCGCTGTCTCTCTCGCTATCTCCCTCGCTGTCTCCCTCGCTGTCTTCCTCGCTGTCACCCTCGCCGTCTCTCTCACCGTCTCTCTCGCCGTCACTCTCACCTTCTCTCTCGCCGTCTCTCTCGCAGTCTCTCTCGGCATCTCTCTCGCCGTCTCTCTCGCAGTCTCTCTCGCCGTCTCTCTCGCCGTCTCTCTCGCCGTCTCCCTCGCCGTCTCCCTCGCCGTCTCTCTCGTTGTCTCTCTCTCTGTCTCTCTCTGTCTCTCTCTGTCTCTCTCTGTCTTTCTCGCCGTCTCCCTCGCCGTCTCTCTCGCCGTCTCTCTCGCCGTCTCCCTCGCCGTCTCTCTCGCCGTCTCTCTCGCCGTCTCTCTTGCAGTCTCTATCGCCGTCTCTCTCGCTGCCACCCTCGCAGTCTCTCTCGCTGTCTCCCTCTCTGTCTCTCTCGCTGCCACCCTCGCTGCCTCTCTCGCTGTCTCACTCGCTGTCTCTCTCGCTGTCTCTCTCGCTGTCTCTCTCGCAGTCTCTCTCGGAGTCTCTCTCGCTGTCTCTCTCGCTGTCTCTTTCGCTGTCTCTCTCGCAGTCTCTTTCGCAGTCTTTCTCGCTGTCTCTCTAGATGTCTCTCTCGATGTCTCTCTCGCAGACTCCCTCGCTGTCTCCCTCGCAGTCTCCCTCGCAGTGTCCCTCGCAGTCTCTCTCGCAGTCTCTCTCGCAGTCTCTCTCGCAGACTCCCTCGCAGTCTCTCTCGCAGTCTCTCTCGCAGTCTCCCTCGCAGTCTCCCTCGCTGTCTCTCTCGCAGACTCCCTCGCAGTCTCTCTCGCAGTCTCCCTCGCTGTCTCCCTCGCTGTCTCTCTCGCAGACTCTCTGGCAGTCACTCTCGCTGTCTCCCTCTCTGTCTATCTCGCAGTCTCCCTCGCAGTCTCTCTCGCAGTCTCCCTCGCAGTATCCCTCGTAATCTCTCTTGCAGTCTCTCTCGCTGTCTCCATCGCTTTCTCCCTCGCTGTCTCCCTCGCTGTCTCTCTCGCATCCTCTCTCGCTGTCTCCCTCGCTGTCTCCCTCGCTGTCTCCCTCTCTGTCTCTCTCGCTGTCTCCCTCTCTGTCTCTCTCGCAGTCTCTCTCACAGTCACTCTCGCTGTCTCTCTCGCAGTCTCCCTCGCAGTCTCTCTCGCAGTCTCCCTCGCAGTCTCCCTCGCAGTCTCCCTCGCTGTCACTCTCGCTGTCTCCCTCGCTGTCTCCCTCGCTGTCTCCCTCGCAGTCTCCTTCGCAGTCTCTCTCGCTGTTTCCCTCGCTGTCTCACTCGCAGTCTCTCTCGTTGTCTCCCTCGCTCTCTCCCTCGCTGTCTCTCTGGCAGTCGCTCTCGCACTCTCTCTCGCTGTCTCTCACGCTTTCTCTCTTGCATTCTCTCTCGATGTGTCTCTCGCATTCTCTCTCGCTGTCTCTCTCGCCGTCTCACTCGCCATCTCCCTCGCAGTATCCCTCGCAGTCTCTCTCGCAGTCTCTCTCGCAGTCTCGCTCGCAGTCTCTCTCGCAGTCTCTCTCGCAGTCTCCCTCGCAGTCTCCCTCGCAGTCTCCCTCGCTGTCTCCCTTGCTGTGTCCCTCGCTGTCTCTCTCGCAGTCTCTCTCGCATCCTCTCTCGCTGTCTCCCTCGCTGTCTCCCTCTCTGTCTCTCTTGCTGTCTCCCTTGCTGTCTCCCTCGCTGTCTCCCTCTCTGTCTCCCTCTCTGTCTCCCTCTCTGTCTCCCTCTCTGTCTCTCTCGCAGTCTCTCTCGCAGTCTCTCTCGCTGTCTCTCTCGCTGTCTCCCTCACTATCTCTCTCGCAGTCTCTCTCGCATCCTCTCTCGCTGTCTCCCTCGCTGTCTCCCTCGCAGTCTCCCTCTCTGTCTCCCTCTCTGTCTCCCTCGCTGTCTCCCTCTCTGTCTACCTCTCTGTCTCTCTCGCAGTCTCTCTCGCTGTCTGTCTCGCAGTCTCTCTCGCAGTCTCCGTCGCAGTCTCCCTCGCTGTCTCCCTCGTTGTGTCCCTCGTTGTGTCCCTCGCTGTGTCCCTCGCTGTCTCTCTCGCAGTCTCTCTCGCATCCTCTCTCGCAGTCTCTCTCGCTGTCTCTCTCGCAGTCTCTCTCGCAGTCTCTCTCGCTGTCTCCCTCGCAATCTCTCTCGCAGTCTCCCTCGCAGTCTCTCTCGCTGTCTCCCTCGCTGTCTCCCTCGCTGTCTCCCTCGCAGTCTCTCTCGCAGTCTCTCTCGCTGTCTCCCTCACTGTCTCCCTCACTTTCTCCCTCGCTGTCTCACTCGCAGTCTATCTCGCTCACTCCCTCGCTGTCTCTCTCGCTGTCTCTCTCGCAGTCGCTCTCGCAGTCTCTCTCGCAGTCTCTCTCACTGTCTCTCTCGCATTCTCTCTCGCATTCTCTCTCGCTGTCTCTCTCGCTGTCTCCCTCGCAGTATCCCTTGCAGTGTCTCTCACAGTCTCTCTCGCAGTCTCTCTCGCAGTCTCTCTCGCTGTCTCCCTCGCAGTCTCTCTCGCAGTCTCCCTCGCTGTCTCCTTCGCTATCTCCTTCGCAGTCTCTCTCGCTGTCTCTCTCGCTGTCTCTCTCGCTGTCTCCCTCACTGTCTCCCTCACTTTCTCCCTCGCTGTCTCACTCGCAGTCTATCTCGCTCTCTCCCTCGCTGTCTCTCTCGCAGTCTCTCTCGCAGACTCCCTCGCAGTCTCTCTCGCAGTCTCTCTCGCTGCCTCTCTCGCAGTCTCTCTGGCAATCACTCTCGCTGTCTCCCTCTCTGTCTCTCTCGCAGTCTCTCTCGCAGTCTCTCTCGCAGTCTCCCTCGCTGTCTCCCTCGCTGTCTCTCTCGCATCCTCCCTTGCATCCTCCCTCGCAGTCTCCCTCGCTGTCTCCCTCGCTGTCTCCCTCGCTGTCTCCCTCGCTTTCTCCCTCGCTGTCTACCTCGCAGTCTCCCTCGCAGTCTCCCTCGCAGTCTCCCTCGCTGTCTCCCTCGCTGTCTCCTTTGCTGTCACCTTCGCAGTCTCTCTCGCAGTCTCTCTCGCAGTCTCTCTCGAAGTCTCTCTCGGAGTCTCTCTTGCCGTCTCTCTCGCAGTCTCTCTCGCTCTCTCCCTCGCTGTCTCCCTCGCTGTCTCTCTCGCAGGCTCCCTCGCTGTCTCTCTCGCAGTCTCTCTCGCAGTCTCCCTCGCAGTATCCCTCGCAGTATCCCTCGCAGTATCCCTCGCAGTCTCTCTCGCAGTCTCTCTCGCTGTCTCCCTCGCTGTCTCCCTCGCTGTCTCCCTCGCTGTCTCCCTCGCTGTCTCTCTCGCATCCTCCCTCGCTGTCTCCCACGCTGTCTCCCTCGCTGTCTCCCTCGCTGTCGCCCTCTCTGTCACCCTCGCAGTCTCTCTCGCAGTCTCTCTCGCTGCCTCTCTCGCAGTCTCTCTGGCAATCACTCTCGCTGTCTTCCTCTCTGTCTCTCTCGCAGTCTCCCTCGCAGTCTCTCTCGCAGTCTCTCTCGCAGTCTCCCTCGCTGTCTCTCTCGCATCCTCCCTCGCTGTCTCCCTCGCTGTCTACCTCGCTGTCTCCCTCGCTGTATCCCTCTCTGTGTCCCTCGCTGTCTCCCTCGCTGTGTCCCTCGCTGTCTCTCTCGCAGTCTCTCTCGCATCCTCACTCGCTGTCTCCCTCGCTGTCTCCCTCTCTGTCTCTCTCGCTGTCTCCCTCGCTGTCTCCCTCTCTGTCTCCCTCTCTGTCTCCCTCTCTGTCTCTCTCGCAGTCTCTCTCGCAGTCTCTCTCGCAGTCTCTCTCGCTATCTCCCTCACTCTCTCTCTCGCAGTCTCTCTCGCATCCTCCCTCGCTGTCTCCCTCGCTGTCTCCCTCGCAGTCTTGCTCGCAGTTTCTCTCGCTGTCTCCCTCGCTGTCTCCCTCGCTGTCTCTCTCGCAGTCTCTCTCGCAGTCTCCCTCGCTGTCTCCCTCGCTGTCTCCCTCGCTGTCTCCCTCGCTGTCTCTCTCGCAGTCTCTCTCGCAGTCTCCCTCGCTGTCTCTCTCGCAGTCTCCCTCGCAGTATCCCTCGCAGTATCCCTCGCAGTATCCCTCGCAGTTTCCCTCGCAGTCTCTCTCACTGTCTATCTCTCTATCTCCCTCGCTGTCTCCCTCGCTGTGTCCCTCGGTGTCTCTCTCGCATCCTCCCTCTCTGTCTCCCTCGCTGTCTCCCTCTCTGTCTCCCTCGCTGTCTCCCTCGCTGACTCCCTCTCTGTCTCCCTCGCAGTCTCTCTAGCATTCTCCCTCGTTGTCTCCCTCGCTGTCTCCCTCGCTGTCTCTCTCGCAGTCTCTCTCGCATCCTCTCTCGCTGTCTCCCTCGCTGTCTCTCTCGCTGTCTCCCTCTCTGTCTCTCTCGCTGTCTCCCTCGCTGTCTCCCTCTCTGTCTCCCTTTCTGTCTCTCTCGCAGTCTCCCTCGCAGTCTCCCTCGCAGTCTCTCTCGCAGTCTCCCTCGCAGTATCCCTTGTAGTCTCTCTTGCAGTCTCTCTTGCAGTCTCTCTCGCTGTCTCCCTCGCTTTCTCCCTCGCTGTCTCCCTCGCTGTCTCTCTCGCATCCTCTCTCGCTGTCTCCCTCGCTGTCTCCCTCTCTGTCTCTCTCTCTGTCTCTCTCGCATTCTCTCTCGCAGTCTCTCTCGCAGTCACTCTCCCTGTCTCTCTCGCAGTCTCCCTCGCAGTCTCTCTCGCAGTCTCTCTCGCAGTCTCCCTCGCAGTCTCCCTCGCAGTCTCCCTCGCTTTCACTCTCGCTGTCTCCCTCGCTGTCTCCCTCGCTGTCTCCCTCGCTGTCTCCCTCGCTGTCTCCCTCGCTGTCTCTCTCGCAGTCTCTCTCGCAGTCTCTCTCGCTGTTCCCCTCGCTGTCTCACTCGCAGTGTCACTCGCAGTCTCTCTCGTTGTCTCCCTCGCTCTCCCTCGCTGTCTCTCTGGCAGTCGCTCTCGCACTCTCTCTCGCTGTCTCTCACGCTTTCTCTCTTGCATTCTCTCTCGATGTGTCTCTCGCATTCTGTCTCGCTGTCTCTCTCGCCGTCTCACTCGCCATCTCCCTCGCAGTATCCCTCGCAGTCTCTCTCGCAGTCTCTCTCGCAGTCTCGCTCGCAGTCTCTCTCGCAGTCTCCCTCGCAGTCTCCCTCGCTGTCTCTCTCGCAGTCTCTCTCGCATCCTCTCTCGCTGTCTCCCTCGCTGTCTCCCTCTCTGTCTCTCTCGCTGTCTCCCTCGCTGTCTCCCATGCTGTCTCCCTCACTGTCTCCCTCTCTGTCTCCCTCTCTGTCTCCCTCTCTGTCTCCCTCTCTGTCTCCCTCTCTGTCTCTCTCGCAGTCTCTCTCGCTGTCTCCCTTGCTGTCTCCCTTGCTTTTTCTCTCGCAGTCTCTCTCGCAGTCCCTCTCGCTGTTTCTCTCGCTATCTTCCTCGCTGTCTCTCTCGCTATCTCCCTCGCTGTCTCCCTCGCTGTCTTCCTCGCTGTCACCCTCGCCGTCTCTCTCACCGTCTCTCTCGCCGTCACTCTCACCTTCTCTCTCGCCGTCTCTCTCGCAGTCTCTCTCGGCATCTCTCTCGCCGTCTCTCTCGCAGTCTCTCTCGCCGTCTCTCTCGCCGTCTCTCTCGCCGTCTCCCTCGCCGTCTCCCTCGCCGTCTCTCTCGTTGTCTCTCTCTCTGTCTCTCTCTGTCTCTCTCTGTCTTTCTCGCCGTCTCCCTTGCCGTCTCTCTCGCCGTCTCTCTCGCCATCTCCCTCGCCGTCTCTCTCGCCGTCTCTCTCGCCGTCTCTCTTGCAGTCTCTATCGCCGTCTCTCTCGCTGCCACCCTTGCAGTCTCTCTCGCTGTCTCCCTCTCTGTCTCTCTCGCTGCCACCCTCGCTGCCTCTCTCGCTGTCTCACTCGCTGTCTCTCTCGCTGTCTCTCTCGCTGTCTCTCTCGCAGTCTCTCTCGGAGTCTCTCTCGCTGTCTCTCTCGCTGTCTCTTTCGCTGTCTCTCTCGCAGTCTCTCTCGCAGTCTTTCTCGCTGTCTCTCTAGATGTCTCTCTCGATGTCTCGCTCGCAGACTCCCTCGCTGTCTCCCTCGCAGTCTCCCTCGCAGTGTCCCTCGCAGTCTCTCTCGCAGTCTCTCTCGCAGACTCCCTCGCAGTCTGTCTCGCAGTCTCTCTCGCAGTCTCCCTCGCAGTCTCCCTCGCTGTCTCTCTCGCAGACTCCCTCGCAGTCTCTCTCGCAGTCTCCCTCGCTGTCTCCCTCGCTGTCTCTCTCGCAGACTCTCTGGCAGTCACTCTCGCTGTCTCCCTCTCTGTCTATCTCGCAGTCTCCCTCGCAGTCTCTCTCGCAGTCTCTCTCGCAGTCTCCCTCGCAGTATCCCTCGTAATCTCTCTTGCAGTCTCTCTCGCTGTCTCCCTCGCTTTCTCCCTCGCTGTCTCCCTCGCTGTCTCTCTCGCATCCTCTCTCGCTGTCTCCCTCGCTGTCTCCCTCGCTGTCTCCCTCTCTGTCTCTCTCGCTGTCTCCCTCTCTGTCTCTCTCGCAGTCTCTCTCACAGTCACTCTCGCTGTCTCTCTCGCAGTCTCCCTCGCAGTCTCCCTCGCAGTCTCTCTCGCAGTCTCCCTCGCAGTCTCCCTCGCAGTCTCCCTCGCTGTCACTCTCGCTGTCTCCCTCGCTGTCTCCCTCGCTGTCTCCCTCGCAGTCTCCTTCGCAGTCTCTCTCGCTGTTTCCCTCGCTGTCTCACTCGCAGTCTCTCTCGTTGTCTCCCTCGCTCTCTCCCTCGCTGTCTCTCTGGCAGTCGCTCTCGCACTCTCTCTCGCTGTCTCTCACGCTTTCTCTCTTGCATTCTCTCTCGATGTGTCTCTCGCATTCTCTCTCGCTGTCTCTCTCGCCGTCTCACTCGCCATCTCCCTCGCAGTATCCCTCGCAGTCTCTCTCGCAGTCTCTCTCGCAGTCTCGCTCGCAGTCTCTCTCGCAGTCTCTCTCGCAGTCTCCCTCGCAGTCTCCCTCGCAGTCTCCCTCGCTGTCTCCCTTGCTGTGTCCCTCGCTGTCTCTCTCGCAGTCTCTCTCGCATCCTCTCTCGCTGTCTCCCTCGCTGTCTCCCTCTCTGTCTCTCTTGCTGTCTCCCTTGCTGTCTCCCTCGCTGTCTCCCTCTCTGTCTCCCTCTCTGTCTCCCTCTCTGTCTACCTCTCTGTCTCTCTCGCAGTCTCTCTCGCAGTCTCTCTCGCTGTCTCCCTCACTATCTCTCTCGCAGTCTCTCTCGCATCCTCTCTCGCTGTCTCCCTCGCTGTCTCCCTCGCAGTCTCCCTCTCTGTCTCCCTCTCTGTCTCCCTCGCTGTCTCCCTCTCTGTCTACCTCTCTGTCTCTCTCGCAGTCTCTCTCGCAGTCTGTCTCGCAGTCTCTCTCGCAGTCTCCGTCGCAGTCTCCCTCGCTGTCTCCCTCGTTGTGTCCCTCGTTGTGTCCCTCGCTGTGTCCCTCGCTGTCTCTCTCGCAGTCTCTCTCGCATCCTCTCTCGCAGTCTCTCTCGCTGTCTCTCTCGCAGTCTCTCTCGCAGTCTCTCTCGCTGTCTCCCTCGCAGTCTCTCTCGCAGTCTCCCTCGCAGTCTCTCTCGCAGTCTCTCTCGCTGTCTCCCTCGCTGTCTCCCTCGCTGTCTCCCTCGCAGTCTCTCTCGCAGTCTCTCTCGCAGTCTCTCTCGCTGTCTCCCTCACTGTCTCCCTCACTTTCTCCCTCGCTGTCTCACTCGCAGTCTATCTCGCTCACTCCCTCGCTGTCTCTCTCGCAGTCGCTCTCGCAGTCTCTCTCGCAGTCTCTCTCACTGTCTCTCTCTATGTGTCTCTCGCATTCTCTCTCGCTGTCTCTCTCGCTGTCTCCCTCGCAGTATCCCTTGCAGTGTCTCTCACAGTCTCTCTCGCAGTCTCTCTCGCAGTCTCTCTCGCTGTCTCCCTCGCAGTCTCTCTCGCAGTCTCCCTCGCTGTCTCCTTCGCTATCTCCTTCGCAGTCTCTCTCGCTGTCTCTCTCGCTGTCTCTCTCGCTGTCTCCCTCACTGTCTCCCTCACTTTCTCCCTCGCTGTCTCACTCGCAGTCTATCTCGCTCTCTCCCTCGCTGTCTCTCTCGCAGTCTCTCTCGCAGACTCCCTCGCAGTCTCTCTCGCAGTCTCTCTCGCTGCCTCTCTCGCAGTCTCTCTGGCAATCACTCTCGCTGTCTCCCTCTCTGTCTCTCTCGCAGTCTCCCTCGCAGTCTCTCTCGCAGTCTCCCTCGCTGTCTCCCTCGCTGTCTCTCTCGCATCCTCCCTCGCAGTCTCCCTCGCTGTCTCCCTCGCTGTCTCCCTCGCTGTCTCCCTCGCTGTCTCCCTCGCTTTCTCCCTCGCTGTCTACCTCGCAGTCTCCCTCGCAGTCTCCCTCGCAGTCTCCCTCGCTGTCTCCCTCGCTGTCTCCTTTGCTGTCACCTTCGCAGTCTCTCTCGCAGTCTCTCTCGAAGTCTCTCTCGGAGTCTCTCTTGCCGTCTCTCTCGCAGTCTCTCTCGCTCTCTCCCTCGCTGTCTCCCTCGCTGTCTCTCTCGCAGGCTCCCTCGCTGTCTCTCTCGCAGTCTCTCTCGCAGTCTCCCTCGCAGTATCCCTCGCAGTATCCCTCGCAGTATCCCTCGCAGTCTCTCTCGCAGTCTCTCTCGCTGTCTCCCTCGCTGTCTCCCTCGCTGTCTCCCTCGCTGTCTCTCTCGCATCCTCCCTCGCTGTCTCCCACGCTGTCTCCCTCGCTGTCTCCCTCGCTGTCGCCCTCTCTGTCACCCTCGCAGTCTCTCTCGCAGTCTCTCTCGCTGCCTCTCTCGCAGTCTCTCTGGCAATCACTCTCGCTGTCTCCCTCTCTGTCTCTCTCGCAGTCTCCCTCGCAGTCTCTCTCGCAGTCTCCCTCGCTGTCTCTCTCGCATCCTCCCTCGCTGTCTCCCTCGCTGTCTACCTCGCTGTCTCCCTCGCTGTATCCCTCTCTGTGTCCCTCGCTGTCTCCCTCGCTGTGTCCCTCGCTGTCTCTCTCGCAGTCTCTCTCGCATCCTCACTCGCTGTCTCCCTCGCTGTCTCCCTCTCTGTCTCTCTCGCTGTCTCCCTCGCTGTCTCCCTCTCTGTCTCCCTCTCTGTCTCTCTCGCAGTCTCTCTCGCAGTCTCTCTCGCAGTCTCTCTCGCTATCTCCCTCACTCTCTCTCTCGCAGTCT
>NW_027140437.1:0-39040 GCF_036365525.1 Heterodontus francisci
TTCCAATGATGACTGGGATAGTGAATACTGCAGCAATGAGTGTGTGGTCACCCACTGCAGGTGAGGGATGCTCATTGAGTGTGAAGCGGGTGGAAGAGCTGGAGGATGGGGCGCTGGCAGGGGCGAATAATGTGTGAGAGGGTGCGAGGGCAGAGGATGTGTTGGCCATTGCCTGAGATCCCAGGAGTCTCCGAGCAGAGGGTCCAATGTGGGCACAGGGTCACCTCCAGCCAATGTAACACCGTCAGTCACACCCATCCTCTGAGTCACAGCTTTCTCCATGAGGGGGCCCACTCCGAGTGAGGTCATGAGGGCGAGGGGAGGACTCTGGCTGAGGACCTATGTGACTGGCACCAGCACTGACCGAGCTGGACCGGGCCCCCAGACCCTCCACTGACCGAGAGCCCCAGACCCTCCACTGACCGAGAGCCCCCAGACCCTCCACTGACCGAGAGCCCCCAGACCCTCCACTGACCGAGAGCCCCCAGACCCTCCACTGACCGAGCTGGACAGGCTGCCAGACCCTCCACTGACCGAGCTGGACAGGACTGCCAGACCCTCCACTGACCGAGCTGGACAGGACTGCCAGACCCTCCACTGACCGAGCTGGACAGGACTGCCAGACCCTCCACTGACCGAGCTGGACAGGACTGCCAGACCCTCCACTGACCGAGCTGGACAGGACTGCCAGACCCTCCACTGACCGAGAGCCCCAGACCCTCCACTGACCGAGAGCCCCCAGACCCTCCACTGACCGAGAGCCCCCAGACCCTCCACTGACCGAGAGCCCCCAGACCCTCCACTGACCGAGAGCCCCCAGACCCTCCACTGACTGAGCTGGACAGGACTGCCAGACCCTCCACTGACCGAGAGCCCCCAGACCCTCCACTGACCGAGCTGGACAGGACTGCCAGACCCTCCACTGACCGAGAGCCCCCAGACCCTCCACTGACCGAGCTGGACAGGACTGCCAGACCCTCCACTGACCGAGCTGGACAGGGCTGCCAGACCTCCACTGACCGAGAGCCCCCAGACCCTCCACTGACCGAGAACCCCCAGACCCTCCACTGACCGAGAGCCCCCAGACCCTCCACTGACCGAGAGCCCCCAGACCCTCCACTGACCGAGAGCCCCCAGACCCTCCACTGACCGAGAGCCCCCAGACCCTCCACTGACCGAGAGCCCCCAGACCCTCCACTGACCGAGAGCCCCCAGACCCTCCACTGACCGGAGAGCCCCAGACCCTCCACTGACCGAGAGCCCCCAGACCCTCCACTGACCGAGAGCCCCAGACCCTCCACTGACCGAGAGCCCCCAGACCCTCCACTGACCGAGAGCCCCCAGACCCCTCCACTGACCGAGAGCCCCCAGACCCTCCACTGACCGAGAGCCCCCAGACCCTCCACTGACCGAGAGCCCCCAGACCCTCCACTGACCGAGAGCCCCAGACCCTCCACTGACCGAGAGCCCCAGACCCTCCACTGACCGAGAGCCCCCAGACCCTCCACTGACCGAGAGCCCCCAGACCCTCCACTGACCGAGAGCCCCAGGACCCTCCACTGACCGAGAGCCCCCAGACCCTCCACTGACCGAGAGCCCCCAGACCCTCCACTGACCGAGAGCCCCCAGACCCTCCACTGACCGAGAGCCCCCAGACCCTCCACTGACCGAGAGCCCCCAGACCCTCCACTGACCGAGAGCCCCCAGACCCTCCACTGACCGAGAGCCCCCAGACCCTCCACTGACCGAGAGCCCCCAGACCCTCCACTGACCGAGAGCCCCCAGACCCTCCACTGACCGAGAGCCCCCAGACCCTCCACTGACCGAGAGCCCCCAGACCCTCCACTGACCGAGAGCCCCCAGACCCTCCACTGACCGAGAGCCCCCAGACCCTCCACTGACCGAGAGCCCCCAGACCCTCCACTGACCGAGAGCCCCCAGACCCTCCACTGACCGAGAGCCCCCAGACCCTCCACTGACCGAGAGCCCCCAGACCCTCCACTGACCGAGAGCCCCCAGACCCTCCACTGACCGAGAGCCCCAGACCCTCCACTGACCGAGAGCCCCCAGACCCTCCACTGACCGAGAGCCCCCAGACCCTCCACTGACCGAGAGCCCCCAGACCCTCCACTGACCGAGAGCCCCCAGACCCTCCACTGACCGAGAGCCCCCAGACCCTCCACTGACCGAGAGCCCCCAGACCTCCACTGACCGAGAGCCCCCAGACCCTCCACTGACCGAGAGCCCCCAGACCCTCCACTGACCGAGAGCCCCCAGACCCTCCACTGACCGAGAGCCCCCAGACCCTCCACTGACCGAGAGCCCCAGACCCTCCACTGACCGAGAGCCCCCAGACCCTCCACTGACCGAGAGCCCCCAGACCCTCCACTGACCGAGAGCCCCCAGACCCTCCACTGACCGAGAGCCCCCAGACCCTCCACTGACCGAGAGCCCCCAGACCCTCCACTGACCGAGAGCCCCCAGACCCTCCACTGACCGAGAGCCCCCAGACCCTCCACTGACCGAGAGCCCCCAGACCCTCCACTGACCGAGAGCCCCAGACCCTCCACTGACCGAGAGCCCCAGACCCTCCACTGACCGAGAGCCCCCAGACCCTCCACTGACCGAGAGCCCCCAGACCCTCCACTGACCGAGAGCCCCCTGACCCTCCACTGACCGAGAGCCCCCAGACCCTCCACTGACCGAGCCCCCAGACCCTCCACTGACCGAGAGCCCCCAGACCCTCCACTGACCGAGAGCCCCCAGACCCTCCACTGACCGAGAGCCCCCAGACCCTCCACTGACCGAGAGCCCCCAGACCCTCCACTGACCGAGAGCCCCCAGACCCTCCACTGACCGAGAGCCCCCAGACCCTCCACTGACCGAGAGCCCCCAGACCCTCCACTGACCGAGAGCCCCCAGACCCTCCACTGACCGAGAGCCCCCCAGACCCTCCACTGACCGAGAGCCCCCAGACCCTCCACTGACCGAGAGCCCCAGACCCTCCACTGACCGAGAGCCCCCAGACCCTCCCCTGACCGAGAGCCCCCAGACCCTCCCCTGACCGAGAGCCCCCAGACCCTCCCCTGACCGAGAGCCCCCAGACCCTCCCCTGACTGAGAGCCCCCAGACCCTCCACTGACCGAGCTGGACAGGGCTGCCAGACCCTCCACTGACCGAGAGCCCCCAAACCCTCCACTGACCGAGCTGGACAGGGCTGCCAGACCCTCCACTGACCGAGCTGGACAGGGCTGCCAGACCCTCCACTGACCGAGCGCCCCCAGACCCTCCACTGACCGAGCTGGACAGAGCCCCCAGACCCTCCACTGACCGAGCTGGACAGAGCCCCCAGACCCTCCACTGACCGAGCTGGACAGAGCCCCCAGACCGTCACTGACCGAGCTGGACAGGGCTGCCAGACAGTCCACTGACCGAGCTGGACAGGGCTGCCAGACCCTCCACTGACCGAGAGCCCCCAGACCCTCCACTGACCGAGCTGGACAGAGCCCCCAGACCATCCACTGACCGAGCTGGACAGGGCTGCCAGACCCTCCACTGACCGAGAGCCCCCAGACCCTCCACTGACCGAGCTGGACAGGGCTGCCAGACCGTCCACTGACCGAGCTGGACAGGGCTGCCAGACCGTCCACTGACCGAGCTGGACAGGGCTGCCAGACCCTCCACTGACCGAGAGCCCCCAGATCCTCCACTGACCGAGCTGGACAGGGCTGCCAGACCCTCCACTGACCGAGAGCCCCCAAACCCTCCACTGACCGAGCTGGACAGGGCTGCCAGACCCTCCTGACCGAGAGCCCCAGACCCCTCCACTGACCGAGCTGGACAGGGCTGCCAGACCCTCCACTGACCGAGAGCCCCCAGACCTCCACTGACCGAGCTGGACAGGGCTGCCAGACCCTCCACTGACCGAGAGCCCCCAGACCCTCCACTGACCGAGCTGGACAGGGCTGCCAGACCCTCCACTGACCGAGAGCCCCCAGACCCTCCACTGACCGAGCTGGAGTAGATTTGGGAATGTCTTGAGGGTTGATCTCTTGAAGGGGCTGATTTATCATTGGAGAAGCTGACTCTTATTTTTTCCTCCCTCCCTCCCTCTCTCTCTCTCTCTCCTTCTTGCTCTCAGGGACGTGTTCATGGCCTGGGTGGCAGCTCGGAATCAGAACAACACAGGCGTCTGTGAAATAAGCGAGGAGAAAATCTCTCTCCTGCAGGGCCCCTGGGTGCAGCAGCTGGACTGGATCGTGAACCTCCAGCTGTTTGTGAGAGTTCAGGATTATCACCACGTCCCACGCCCCTCCAATACATACAGAAGCACACACACAGAAGTACACACACACGCTCACACACAATCTCACTGACACACACATAGCCGCATAAACCCACCCACCCCCACCCCCACCCCTCTTCTCCCCTGCCCTACCACCACACACACATTGAATCAAACTGACAGTTACAGGGCACACTCTCTGATCAGAACCTCCTCGGGGCTGCTGCAGCCCGGACTCTGGAGACTCTGCTTCACCAATCAGATCTACAGCCTTCTAGCAGCGGAGAGAGTCAGCCCCCCCTCCCTGTCCCATTTCCCCCCCCCCCCCACCCCTCTGGGGGATGGGCTGCACTTCCGAAACAAAACTATCACTTGGTGGGGGTAAGGCGTAGTGGGAGAGAGAGAGAAGTGGGGGGGGGGGGGGCAGGGACGAGCCCAGTCTTTTACCCTGGCTGGGCACAGCGGGAGAGGGGGAGAGAGAAGTGGGGGGGGGGGGGGGGGAGGCAGGGACCAGCCAGTCTTTTACCCTGGCTGGGCACAGCGGGAGAGGGGGGGAGAGAGAAGGGGGGGGGGGGGGGCAGGACCAGCCCAGTCTTTTACCCTGGCTGGGCACAGCGGGAGAGGGGGAGAGAGTGCGCGTTTGAATCTCTTTGGAGGAGTTGAGACCCAGACGGACACAGAGAGTACCCCCCGCACCTCGATCTCAGCAATCAAAGGACAGGAGTTCTGCAGCGGGATCCGAGCAGCAAGAGTGAACATTGGCTCGCACTCTCTCTCTCTCTCTCTCTCTCTCTCACACACACGCACACACACACACGCTGCCCCCTCCACGCTCTCACCCCCACCCCTCCCCCTCTCTCTTTATAAATACTAATAAAGTACAAGCTGACCTGTGAGAGGAGAACAGTCTTTACTTGGTGTCATGTTGGTATTTGACATTTTCTGCATCACAACAGTCATTGCACTTGGTGAGCTCCCGGTCGTGTCTTGTCTAGCGATGGGGGTCCAATCAGCCGAGTGATTGCACTAGAGAGGGTACAGAGGAGATTTATGAGGATGTTGTTAGGACTGGAAAAATGCAGCTATGAGGAAAGATTGGATAGGCTGGGGTTGTTCTCCTTGAACAGAGAAGGCTGAGGGGAGATCTGATTGAAATGTACAAAATTGTGAGGGGCCTGGATAGAGTGGAGATGAAGGGTCTGCTCACCTTAGCAGAGAGGTCAGTGATAAGGGAGCGTAGATTTAAAGTGATTGGTAGAAAAATTAGAGGGGAGATGAGGAAAATCATTTTCACCCAGAGGGTGGTGGGGGTCTGGAACTCACTGCCTGAAAGGGTAGTTGAGGCACAGACCCTCAACTCATTCAAAAGGAGTCTGGATATGTACCTCAAGTGCTGTAATCTGCAGGGCAACGGACCACATGCTGGAAGGTGCGGTTAGACTGGGTGGATTGTTTTTCACCCAGCACAGACAGGATGGTCCGAGTGGCCTATTTCTGTGCAGCAAACCTCAACATTTTCCAAATATTTGAAATATCTGAAGAGGAGGATTGTGCTGGATGTTGGAGAGGGCAGGCAAGTGGCAGTATGTGAACTGCTCCTTAGGAGGGCCAGTACGGACGCGATGGGTCAAATGCCCTGTGCTGTTATGATTCTATGCAGACTTATTTTACAAAACCTGTACAAATTGCTGAGTTTTAAATTTGCATAGGACCACTCGGAGCACTGTGCACAGTTCCAGTCTCCATATCCCTCAGTTAGACCACACTCGGAGCACTGTGCACAGTTCCGGTCTCCATATCCCTCAGTTAGACCACACTCGGAGCACTGTGCACAGTTCCGGTCTCCATATCCCTCAGTTAGACCACACTCGGAGCACTGTGCACAGTTCCAGTCTCCATATCCCTCAGTTAGACCACACTCGGAGCACTGTGCACAGTTCCGGTCTCCATATCCCTCAGTTAGACCACACTCGGAGCACTGTGCACAGTTCCAGTCTCCATATCCCTCAGTTAGACCACACTCGGAGCACTGTGCACAGTTCCGGTCTCCATATCCCTCAGTTAGACCACACTCGGAGCACTGTGCACAGTTCCAGTCTCCATATCCCTCAGTTAGACCACACTCGGAGCACTGTGCACAGTTCCAGTCTCCATATCCCTCAGTTAGACCACACTCGGAGCACTGTGCACAGTTCCAGTCTCCATATCCCTCAGTTAGACCACACTCGGAGCACTGTGCACAGTTCCGGTCTCCATATCCCTCAGTTAGACCACACTCGGAGCACTGTGCACAGTTCCAGTCTCCATATCCCTCAGTTAGACCACACTCGGAGCACTGTGCACAGTTCCGGTCTCCATATCCCTCAGTTAGACCACACTCGGAGCACTGTGCACAGTTCCAGTCTCCATATCCCTCAGTTAGACCACACTCGGAGCACTGTGCACAGTTCCGGTCTCCATATCCCTCAGTTAGACCACACTCGGAGCACTGTGCACAGTTCCAGTCTCCATATCCCTCAGTTAGACCACACTCGGAGCACTGTGCACAGTTCCAGTCTCCATATCCCTCAGTTAGACCACACTCGGAGCACTGTGCACAGTTCCAGTCTCCATATCCCTCAGTTAGACCACACTCGGAAGCACTGTGCACAGTTCTGGTCTCAATATGCCTCTGTTAGACCACACTCGGAGCACTGTGCACAGTTCCGGTCTCCATATCCCTCAGTTAGACCACACTCGGAGCACTGTGCACAGTTCCGGTCTCCATATCCCTCAGTTAGACCACACTCGGAGCACTGTGCACAGTTCCAGTCTCCATATCCCTCAGTTCGATCACACTCGAGCACTGTGCACAGTTCAGGTCTCCATACCTCTTGATTAGACCACACTCGGAGCACAGTGCACAGTTCCAGTCTCCATATCCCTCAGTTAGACCACACTCGGAGCACTGTGCACAGTTCCAGTCTCCATATCCCTCAGTTAGACCACACTCGGAGCACTGTGCACAGTTCCGGTCTCCATATCCCTCAGTTAGACCACACTCGGAGCACTGTGCACAGTTCCGGTCTCCATATCCCTCAGTTAGACCACACTCGGAGCACTGTGCACAGTTCCGGTCTCCATATCCCTCAGTTAGACCACACTTGGAGCACTGTGCACAGTTCCAGTCTCCATATCCCTCAGTTAGACCACACTCGGAGCACTGTGCACAGTTCCAGTCTCCATATCCCTCAGTTAGACCACACTCTGAGCACTGTGCACAGTTCTGGTTCCTGAATTATGAAAGGAATATTAGAGGCATTGGCGAAGGTGCAAAATAGTTCATAAGGACGATACCAGAACTGAGAGATTATAACTATCAGGGAAGACTGAACAGGCTGGGGCTTTGCTCCCGAGAAGAGAAGGCTGAGGTTGGGAGGGGGATGGGGGGGGGGGGGGGGGTGGGGTGGGAAGACCTGACTCAGGTCTTTGATTGTGATAGGGTACACATAGAGATGCATCCACTTGTGGGTGACACCAGAACTTTGTGGGAGGTGGGGGGGGGGGGGGTGCCATCAATATCGGATAGTCACTAATCAATCCAAAAACACTGCAGAGACAGTTTCAAACAAGGCATTCAAGAGGGAATTGGATTGTAATCTGAAAAGGATGAATGTGCAGGGCTACGCGGAGTGGCACTGGGTAAATTGCTCTTTTGGAGATGAAGTGCAGATATGAGGGGCTGAATGCCCTCCTTGTGTGTTGTAATAGTTCTGTGATTCTGGAATTCCCCTGAGCCTATGAGAGCTGCAGCATAAACTTTTTTTTAAGACTCCCTTTTTAAGGACACTCATAGAGAGGTTTAGGGAGGGAATTCCAAGAGTTTAAGGCTCAGGGAGCTGAAGGCAAGTCCACCACTGCTGGGCCAATGGAAGTTCAGGATCCATGCTGGTTTATCTGCTCCACTCGAGCCTCCTCTTCATCTCCCCCCATCACCATATCCTTCTACTCCTCTCTCCCACCTGTGTTTATCCAGCTTCCCCCTTTACATGCATCTATGCTATTCCCCTCAACTACTTCCTGTGGTAGCAACTTCCACATTCTCGCCACCGTGACATAGTGGTCATGTCACAGAACTGATAATCCAGAGGCCCTGGCTAATGCACTGGGGGCACAATTTTCCCACTTATCACTACGGTCAATCATATACTCTTATTTGCCCAGAATAAATCACACCAACCAGGTTTCTTTAATAAACAACAAAATTATCAGTTTATTATAAAACAAATCAACCAGTAATTAAATAAAACATACACACACAAATTGAAATATTAAAACCCCTTAGTTATCTTCACCCCTCATAAATACACTTACATACATACACCGGTTAACCAGAAAAAAACAAAAGGGATTGTTGTTTGTAGTGCTGTTACAAAGAAAACAAAAAAAAAAACACTTAGGCAGAAGACTTGTCCATGGTTTTGGGTTAGGCATCCCAAATGCACATAGATGGCTGTCACTCGGATCTTCCAAGAACAGTTCTTTCCAGGCAATGTTGAAGATCAGTTTGGGTAGACTTTCCAAGAAATGCAGCTCCAGAGGGTTCAGATAGGTCTTACAGCAGAAATGCAGCAACAGGTGTTTCAGTTCCCAAACATTCGATACGCAGGGTTTCTTCAAATACAGTTGGAACTAGGAAACTGATTCACTGGAAATGCAGGATTTCTTTCCAAGAGAGGGATGAGCTGGGTCTTCCTCTGGCAGGCAAAAAACAACTGTCTGTTGTAACAATTCAAAGTGAAACTAAAGCATTTCAGAAGTCAAGCCTCCTGACCTCTATACATCTTGACCTGTCACTTCTTTGTAAACATCTCGCCAAATCCAAGAACCTTCTGGTGACTTCTTTTTTAAAAAAACAAGAGTTCAGCATCTCTTCGAGGTTCCAGATGAATTATTGTCCTTAAAACATATTTTACAAAAAAAAGCAATCTTGTAACACAGTAGAGATAGTAGATGCATTGGTGGTCATCTTTCAAAATTCTTTCGACTCTGGAACCGTTCCTGCAGATTGGAAGGTGGCAATTGTAACCCCACTATTTAAGAAAGGAGGGAGAGAGAAAATGGAGAACTGCAGACCTGTTAGTCTATCAGTCACGGGGAAAATGCTAGAATCTATAATAAAGGATGTGATAACAGGACACTTAGAAAATAATGGTAGGATTGGGCAGAGTCAACATAGATTTATGAAAGGGAAATCCTGTTTAACAAATCTATTAGAGTTTTTAGAGGGTGTAACTAGCAGAGTAGATAAAGGGGAACCCGTGGATGTGATATATTTAGCTTTTCAGAAATCTTTTGATAGGGTCACACAAAAGAGGTTAGTAATGTTATGAAAATGCTTCCATTTTTTAAAATATTAATAGAGCTTCTGCTACCTGACATACCTGTGCTTACTTATCCTCCTCCCGGCCATGATATTGTTTCAACATATTGATATGACACAGCCCATTCTTTTTCTGGCGATCTGTGATGTCAGTCAAATCATTTACTTTACCAGTTCTTTTGACCACTTTATGTAGACCACTGAGCCGTGTTTTCAGCAGTTCACCCTGTAAATGCAGTAATACTAACACCTCACCACCTGGTTGAAATGTTCGGGTCTTGACATGCTTGTCTGCCCATTTCTTCATGGTTGTTTGGGAAGCTTTCAGCTGTTCCTGAGCCACTTTTCAGGCTCTCGTGAGCCGCTCCCAGAACACGGATACATAATCTAACACGGAAGATTCGTCCCTCTGTTCTAAAAACTTTTCTTTAATTAGTTTTAGAGGACCTCTTATCTCATGTCCACAAACTAATTCAAAAGGACTAAAACCTGTAGATTCATTAGGGACAAACAAAAGAAATTCTAGCCCTTTATCCCAATCATGGGGATATTCATGACAGTATATCCTGATCATTGTGTTGAGGGTCTGATGGTACCTTTCTAAAGCCCCTTGTGTCTGTGGGACTTTAACTGTTATACCCAAATTATTCATAACTTCCTGGAAAATTTTGGACATAAAAATTGGAACCTTGATCTGACTGAATCTCAATGGGTAATCCATATGTAGTGAAGAACTGGGTTAACTTCTCTACCACTACCTTAGCAGAAATTGTTCTCAAGGGAATGGCCTCTGGGAACTAAGTAGCCATATCCATGATAGTGAGTATAGATTGATGTCCCACTAAATGGTTTCCCCAATAACTGGTGTGGGAATTAGAGGTGCCGGTTTTAAGGAAGGTTGTGGTTTTTCCACAATCTGGCACGTTTTACAAAACCGCACCATGTCCTTGGAAAGACCCAGTCAGTGAAAATGTCGACCTATCCTGGATTGGGTCTTCCAGATCCCCACATGTCACGCTGTAGGAATTTCATGCTCTATCCTTAATACTTCCCGCTGATAATTTGGCGGTACCACTATCTGGTGAACAACCGTCCATTCTTTGTCTGTAGGTCTGTGAGGAGAGGAGGTCTCCACTTCCTCATCAGAATCCCATTTTTAATATAGTATCCTTCCGGAATTCCTTCTGCCTCAGCTTCTGTTCGACCTGATTGTACCACTTTATTTAACTCTGGATCAGCTTGCTGAGCCATGATCAGAGAAGACTTATTAAACATTTCCTTCAGACTATCCAAATCCCCAAAGAAAGTTTCAGATATTCGACTGTGGTGCTAATTTTACCTCCGATAATGGAACTTGTTCAGCCATTGCTGGGGTTACTGCACGTGAAGGAAAAATTCCTGGAACTTTGCTTGGAAACTACATATTAGCATGGATAAAAGATTGGCTGGCTGGCAGATAGTATACATAAATGTGACCTTTTCTGATTGGCAGGATGTGACAAGTGGAGTCCCGCAGGGCTCTGTGCTGGGGCCTCAACTTTTTACAATTTATATCAATGAGGGGAGCGATGGCATGGTAGCTACATTTGCAGATGACACAAAGATAGGTAGGAAAGTCACAGAGAATAACTGACCAGAAGGTCATGGAGCAAAGGCAAACGGTATGTTAATGGTGTGGTGAAAGACAGAGCGTTAGTACAGAGAGGGTGTTAATTGACAGAAAACTGAGCAGCCTGGCCCAAAGCACGAACATGACAAAAAGAAAGCAGTGGGTAGGCACATGGTTAAAAAAATGAATGATGAAACAAAATGAAATAAAATAAACAAAAAAGAAAAAACAGCTGAAAATAAAAAGGGGGGCTCCCCTATCCATTTAGGTGGGGTGTTTTTTCATGCTGCACCTTTACTGATGGCTGTGAAGGCCAATCCTTGAGAGACAGGTTCTTCCACAAGTGCTGTACGTGAAGCTGCCAAGTGAGACTCGGAGTTGTTGTTTTTAACATTGTCACCTGTTTGCCAAGCTGCTGTAGAGACTGCTCGTTGTGATAGTGTACACCAGTCCACAGGATGTGTTGCCATTTCCTTCTTTCACCAGCTACAAACTCCCAGGTGTGATAGTTGACATTTAGGGCCTTCATGTCACACTTGTAAGCATCCTTGAAGCAGAGCTTTGGGCTCCCCACCGGTCGCCTGGGCCTGGCTACCTCACCATACAGAAGGTCCTTGGGTATGTGACTGTCTTCCATCCTGTGGATGTGTCCGATCCACCGAAGCTGCCTCTGTTTGATCAGTGCCAACACACTTGGGAGCTCTGCCTTTGAGAGGACTGTCACATTTGTGATTTTGTCCTGCCAGGATATACCCAGAATGTGTCGCAGACGATGAAGATAGAAGTTATTGAGCTTCTTTTCCTGGTAGCTGTAAGTCGCCCATGTTTCACAGCCATACAGCAAGGTGCTGAGAACAAAGGCCTGATAAACCATCAGCTTGGTCCTCAGGGTCAGCTTGGTGTTATCCCATGTGATTTTCACAACCCGGCCAAAGGCGGTAGCTGCTTTCCCTACGCGTGTATCGAACTCTGCGTTAAGGGACAGATTGTCTGTCACCGTGGGCCCAAGGCAGCAGAATTTGCTAACCACTTCCAGTGGGGTGTTATTTAGTGTGATCAGGGGTGGAGATGTAACACCTTGTCCCATGACCACGGTTTTTTTGATGATTATAGTCAAGGAGAACACGTTACAGGCACAGGAGAGACAGTCCATGAGTCTTTGTAGCTGAGTTTCTGTGTGAGCGACTAGCACAACATCATCAGTGTAGCGGAGTTCTCTGATCTACATAAACTCAACAGTCAAGACATTACATCACCTGAAAGTAGCCAAAATAGCTGTGATGATTTTGGCATCGTGCATCTCCTGTGGAACCGAGCCTACTTTCCAGCAGAGAAGGAGAAGGTCGTAAAGGTGTGGAAATAGATGGGACTTTCCGTGCTTGAGCAGTTTGACTGGGATTCCATCCTTGCCCGGTGCCCTTCTGTTCACTCGGTGGTCTATGGCCTTCTCGAGCTCCAGTGAGGAAGGTTCCTCATCTAACTCAGCCATGACCGGAAGTTGCAAGAGAGCATTGAGCACAGACGGGGAGATGTCTGACTCACAGGGGTACAGCTCACAGTTGTGTTTGGCCTAGCGGGACATCGGTTTACTTCTGTCAGCGAGTAACTTCACCATCTGCTGGCTTCAGGGAAGCAGCTTTGATGATGGCAGGGCCAAGCGCCCTCTCAGTTGGGTGGGTCTCAAACCAGCCCTTGTTGTGGGTTCTGCCTTTACCAAATGATGCTTCTGTTGTTTCATAGATGGTTGAGCTCAGTGACTTCCAAATTTCATCAATGCCCGGCATCAGTGCCAATGACCAGAGCTCGGGTGACGCCGTGATACCTTGTGGCCATGTCTGTCCTGGAAGAAGGTGTCAGTGATGCAGAGTTCATTCAGGGCACAAAGCTTAGGAAGGCGTTGTCTGTTATCATTGATCCTGCCCACCCCATGACGATCGAGGTACGTCGGCCGTGAATCACTGACTGCCCCAACGCGTGTGTGTGAAGTCACCCAGGATGAATAGCCTCTCGCCCTTTGGGATGTTCCTCAGAACATCACCCAGGGAGTCAGAGAAATGTTCTTTATCTGAGATGCTGGCATTCAGAGTTGGTGCACAGACACATATGATGTTGACTGTGCCTACTTTGGATGATAAGGGCAGGGAGATGAGACATTCCGAGGTTGATTTTTTATGCCTCCCAGTCTCAAAAACCCCCACTGACCCTTCCCCTTTGCTTCCTACCTCTGAGCCAACCTGCCACTTTACATCAGATCCCTTGGGCTTTTCGGCGCTGCCTTCGGTCGTCTAAGGAAAAGAGTGTTTGACGACAAAGACCTGGCACCAAGCTCATGGTCTACAGGGCCGCAGTGTTACCTACCCTCCTGTATGCGTCGGAAACATGGACACTGTACAGCAGACATCTCAAAGTCCTGGAGAGATATCACCAGCGGTACCTCCGTAAGATCCTGCAAATTCAGTGGCAGGACAGGTGCTCCAATATCAGTGTCCTCTCTCAGGCCAATGTCCCCCAGTATCGAGACACTGATCATGGCTAGTCAGTTACACTGGGCAGGCCACATTGTCCGTATGCCTGACACAAGACTCCCAAAACAAGTTCCGTCATGGCAAGAGGCTACCAGGAGGGCAGAGGAAACACTACAAGAATGTCCTTAAAGCCTCCCTGAAAAAGATGTGACATCTCCACCGATTCGTGGGAATCTCTTGCCAGAGACTGCCCGAAATGGAGAAGAAGGATCCGCAATGGTGCCAGCCAGTTCGAACGACGTCGACATGCCCAGGTAGCGAGCGAGAGCAAACAGCGGAAGGAGCGTTCGGAAATTCGAGCATCCCATCCACTCACCTCACCAAACACCACCTGCCCTACCTGTGGCCGAGTGTGCAGATCCAGAATTGGACTATTCAGTCACCTAAAGACCCACAACCCTGGAGTGGAAGAAAGTCGTCCTTGTCCCCGAGGGACTGCCTGAGGTGAGTGTGTCTCTCTCAATACCTGTATTTACCCTCAGCTGCAAAGGGAGTTTGAATCTTGAAGAGAATTCTCTTTCTAAGAGCCAGTCAATGTGTGGGGAAACTTTAGCAATCAGTTTAGTTCCCTGCAAACTGCACTGGGAAAAGTTACTGATTAAGAGTGAGGTACAACCTGCTCTTTGTCTCTCCCTCTCCCTCCTCCCCCAAACTGGTTTTTCCAGTTCACTGAATGAGATCCTCAGGCAGCCAACCACCAAGCAATGAAGATAAATCAGAGATAAAACGATGGGACTGAGAGATTCCGGTAAGTAAACAAGACTTGGGAGACACAGGGAGAGAAAGAGAGAGAAATTCTGGGAGCCAGGGTTACTTTTAAGGTTTTAACTGTTGAGAATATCACAGAATTGCAACTGCAGAATTGTAACCCAACTGGTCAACTAGAGAGAGAGAGAAAGAGAGAGAGAGAGACGGGGAAAGAGAGAGAAAGAGAGAGAGACAGAGAAAGACAGTCAGACAGAAAGAGAGGAGCAGATAGATACAGAGAGACAAAGACAGAGAGAGGGAGAGAGAGACAGTCAGACAGAAAGAGAGGAGCAGGTAGATACAGAGAGACAAAGACAGAGAGAGAGAGAGAGAGACAGTCAGACAGAAAGAGAGGAGCAGATAGATACAGAGAGACAAAGACAGAGAGAGGGAGAGAGAGACAGTCAGACAGAAAGAGAGGAGCAGGTAGATACAGAGAGACAAAGACAGAGAGAGAGAGAGAGAGAGACAGTCAGACAGAAAGAGAGGAGCAGATAGATACAGAGAGACAAAGACAGAGAGAGAAAGAGAGAGAGAAAGAGAGGAGCAGATAGATACAGAGAGACAAAGACAGAGAGAGAGAGAGAGACAGTCAGACAGAAAGAGAGGAGCAGATAGATACAGAGAGACAAAGACAGAGAGAGAGAGAGAGACAGTCAGACAGAAAGAGAGGAGCAGATAGATACAGAGAGACAAAGACAGAGAGAGAAAGAGAGAGAGACAGTCAGACAGAAAGAGAGGAGCAGACAGATACAGAGAGACAAAGACAGAGAGAGAGAGACAGTCAGACAGAAAGAGAGGAGCAGATAGATACAGAGAGACAACGACAGAGAGAGAGAGAGAGACAGTCAGACAGAAAGAGAGGAGCAGATAGATACAGAGAGACAAAGACAGAGAGAGAGAGAGAGAGAGACAGTCAGACAGAAAGAGAGGAGCAGATAGATACAGAGAGACAAAGACAGAGAGAGAGACAGTCAGACAGAAAGAGAGGAGCAGATAGATACAGAGAGACAACGACAGAGAGAGAGAGAGAGACAGTCAGACAGAAAGAGAGGAGCAGATAGATACAGAGAGACAACGACAGAGAGAGAGAGAGAGACAGTCAGACAGAAAGAGAGGAGCAGATAGATACAGAGAGACAAAGACAGAGAGAGAGAGAGAGACAGTCAGACAGAAAGAGCGGAGCAGATAGATACAGAGAGACAAAGACAGAGAGAGAGAGAGAGAGACAGTCAGACAGAAAGAGAGGAGCAGGTAGATACAGAGAGACAACGACAGAGAGAGAGAGAGACAGTCAGACAGAAAGAGAGGAGCAGATAGATACAGAGAGACAAAGACAGAGAGAGAGAGAGAGACAGTCAGACAGAAAGAGAGGAGCAGATAGATACAGAGAGACAAAGACAGAGAGAGAGAGAGAGACAGTCAGACAGAAAGAGAGGAACAGATAGATACAGAGAGACAACGACAGAGAGAGAGAGAGAGAGACAGTCAGATAGAAAGAGAGGAGCAGATAGATACAGAGAGACAAAGACAGAGAGAGAGAGAGAGACAGTCAGACAGAAAGAGAGGAGCAGATAGATACAGAGAGACAAAGACAGAGAGAGAGAGAGAGACAGTCAGATAGAAAGAGAGGAACAGATAGATACAGAGAGACAACGACAGAGAGAGAGAGAGAGACAGTCAGATAGAAAGAGAGGAGCAGATAGATACAGAGAGACAAAGACAGAGAGAGAGAGAGAGACAGTCAGACAGAAAGAGAGGAGCAGATAGATACAGAGAGACAAAGACAGAGAGAGAGAGAGAGACAGTCAGACAGAAAGAGAGGAGCAGATAGATACAGAGAGACAAAGACAGAGAGAGAGAGAGAGACAGTCAGACAGAGAGGAACAGATAGATACAGAGAGACAAAGATAGAGAGAGAGAGAGAGACAGTCAGACAGAAAGAGAGGAGCAGATAGATACTGAGAGACAAAGACAGAGAGAGAGAGAGAGAGACAGTCAGACAGAAAGAGAGGAGCAGATAGATACAGAGAGACAACGACAGAGAGAGAGAGAGAGACAGTCAGACAGAAAGAGAGGAGCAGATAGATACTGAGAGACAAAGACAGAGAGAGAGAGAGAGAGACAGTCAGACAGAAAGAGAGGAGCAGATAGATACAGAGAGACAACGACAGACAGAGAGAGAGAGACAGTCAGACAGAAAGAGAGGAGCAGATAGATACAGAGAGACAACGACAGAGAGAGAGAGAGAGAGACAGTCAGACAGAAAGAGAGGAGCAGATAGATACAGAGAGACAAAGACAGAGAGAGAGAGAGACAGTCAGACAGAAAGAGAGGAGCAGATAGATACAGAGAGACAAAGACAGAGAGAGAGAGAGACAGTCAGACAGAAAGAGAGGAGCAGATAGATACAGAGAGACAAAGACAGAGAGAGAGAGAGACAGTCAGACAGAAAGAGAGGAGCAGATAGATACAGAGAGACAAAGACAGAGAGAGAGAGAGACAGTCAGATAGAAAGAGAGGAGCAGATAGATACAGAGAGACAACGACAGAGAGAGAGAGAGACAGTCAGACAGAAAGAGAGGAGCAGATAGATACAGAGAGACAAAGACAGAGAGAGAGAGAGAGACAGTCAGACAGAAAGAGAGGAGCAGATAGATACAGAGAGACAAAGACAGAGAGAGAGAGACAGACAGAAAGAGAGGAACAGATAGATACAGAGAGACAACGACAGAGAGAGAGAGAGAGACAGTCAGACAGAAAGAGAGGAGCAGATAGATACAGAGAGACAACGACAGAGAGAGAGAGAGAGAGACAGTCAGACAGAAAGAGAGGAGCAGATAGATACAGAGAGACAAAGACAGAGAGAGAGAGAGACAGTCAGACAGAAAGAGAGGAGCAGATAGATACAGAGAGACAAAGACAGAGAGAGAGAGAGAGACAGTCAGACAGAAAGAGAGGAGCAGATAGATACAGAGAGACAAAGACAGAGAGAGAGAGAGAGACAGTCAGACAGAAAGAGAGGAGCAGGTAGATACAGAGAGACAACGACAGAGAGAGAGAGAGAGACAATCAGACAGAAAGAGAGGAGCAGATAGATACAGAGAGACAAAGACAGAGAGAGAGAGAGAGACAGTCAGACAGAAAGAGAGGAGCAGATAGATACAGAGAGACAAAGACAGAGAGAGAGAGAGAGACAGTCAGACAGAAAGAGAGGAGCAGGTAGATACAGAGAGACAAAGACAGAGAGAGAGAGAGAGACAGTCAGACAGAAAGAGAGGAGCAGATAGATACAGAGAGACAAAGACAGAGAGAGAGAGAGACAGTCAGACAGAAAGAGAGGAGCAGGTAGATACAGAGAGACAAAGACAGAGAGAGAGAGAGAGACAGTCAGATAGAAAGAGAGGAGCAGGTAGATACAGAGAGACAAAGACAGAGAGAGAGAGAGAGACAGTCAGACAGAAAGAGAGGAGCAGATAGATACAGAGAGACAAAGACAGAGAGAGAGAGAGAGACAGTCAGACAGAAAGAGAGGAGCAGATAGATACAGAGAGACAAAGACAGAGAGAGAGAGAGAGACAGTCAGACAGAAAGAGAGGAGCAGGTAGATACAGAGAGACAAAGACAGAGAGAGAGAGAGAGACAGTCAGACAGAAAGAGAGGAGCAGATAGATACAGAGAGACAAAGACAGAGAGAGAGAGAGAGACAGTCAGACAGAAAGAGAGGAGCAGATAGATACAGAGAGACAAAGATAGAGAGAGAGAGAGAGAGACAGAAAGAGAGGAGCAGATAGATACAGAGAGACAAAGACAGAGAGAGAGAGAGAGACAGTCAGATAGAAAGAGAGGAGCAGGTAGATACAGAGAGACAAAGACAGAGAGAGAGAGAGAGACAGTCAGATAGAAAGAGAGGAGCAGATAGATACAGAGAGACAAAGACAGAGAGAGAGAGAGAGACAGTCAGATAGAAAGAGAGGAGCAGGTAGATACAGAGAGACAAAGACAGAGAGAGAGAGAGAGAGAGACAGTCAGACAGAAAGAGAGGAGCAGATAGATACAGAGAGACAAAGACAGAGAGAGAGACAGTCAGACAGAAAGAGAGGAGCAGATAGATACAGAGAGACAACGACAGAGAGAGAGAGAGAGACAGTCAGACAGAAAGAGAGGAGCAGATAGATACAGAGAGACAACGACAGAGAGAGAGAGAGAGACAGTCAGACAGAAAGAGAGGAGCAGATAGATACAGAGAGACAAAGACAGAGAGAGAGAGAGAGACAGTCAGACAGAAAGAGCGGAGCAGATAGATACAGAGAGACAAAGACAGAGAGAGAGAGAGAGAGACAGTCAGACAGAAAGAGAGGAGCAGGTAGATACAGAGAGACAACGACAGAGAGAGAGAGAGACAGTCAGACAGAAAGAGAGGAGCAGATAGATACAGAGAGACAAAGACAGAGAGAGAGAGAGAGACAGTCAGACAGAAAGAGAGGAGCAGATAGATACAGAGAGACAAAGACAGAGAGAGAGAGAGAGACAGTCAGACAGAAAGAGAGGAACAGATAGATACAGAGAGACAACGACAGAGAGAGAGAGAGAGAGACAGTCAGATAGAAAGAGAGGAGCAGATAGATACAGAGAGACAAAGACAGAGAGAGAGAGAGAGACAGTCAGACAGAAAGAGAGGAGCAGATAGATACAGAGAGACAAAGACAGAGAGAGAGAGAGAGACAGTCAGATAGAAAGAGAGGAACAGATAGATACAGAGAGACAACGACAGAGAGAGAGAGAGAGACAGTCAGATAGAAAGAGAGGAGCAGATAGATACAGAGAGACAAAGACAGAGAGAGAGAGAGAGACAGTCAGACAGAAAGAGAGGAGCAGATAGATACAGAGAGACAAAGACAGAGAGAGAGAGAGAGACAGTCAGACAGAAAGAGAGGAGCAGATAGATACAGAGAGACAAAGACAGAGAGAGAGAGAGAGACAGTCAGACAGAGAGGAACAGATAGATACAGAGAGACAAAGATAGAGAGAGAGAGAGAGACAGTCAGACAGAAAGAGAGGAGCAGATAGATACTGAGAGACAAAGACAGAGAGAGAGAGAGAGAGACAGTCAGACAGAAAGAGAGGAGCAGATAGATACAGAGAGACAACGACAGAGAGAGAGAGAGAGACAGTCAGACAGAAAGAGAGGAGCAGATAGATACTGAGAGACAAAGACAGAGAGAGAGAGAGAGAGACAGTCAGACAGAAAGAGAGGAGCAGATAGATACAGAGAGACAACGACAGACAGAGAGAGAGAGACAGTCAGACAGAAAGAGAGGAGCAGATAGATACAGAGAGACAACGACAGAGAGAGAGAGAGAGAGACAGTCAGACAGAAAGAGAGGAGCAGATAGATACAGAGAGACAAAGACAGAGAGAGAGAGAGACAGTCAGACAGAAAGAGAGGAGCAGATAGATACAGAGAGACAAAGACAGAGAGAGAGAGAGACAGTCAGACAGAAAGAGAGGAGCAGATAGATACAGAGAGACAAAGACAGAGAGAGAGAGAGACAGTCAGACAGAAAGAGAGGAGCAGATAGATACAGAGAGACAAAGACAGAGAGAGAGAGAGACAGTCAGATAGAAAGAGAGGAGCAGATAGATACAGAGAGACAACGACAGAGAGAGAGAGAGACAGTCAGACAGAAAGAGAGGAGCAGATAGATACAGAGAGACAAAGACAGAGAGAGAGAGAGAGACAGTCAGACAGAAAGAGAGGAGCAGATAGATACAGAGAGACAAAGACAGAGAGAGAGAGACAGACAGAAAGAGAGGAACAGATAGATACAGAGAGACAACGACAGAGAGAGAGAGAGAGACAGTCAGACAGAAAGAGAGGAGCAGATAGATACAGAGAGACAACGACAGAGAGAGAGAGAGAGAGACAGTCAGACAGAAAGAGAGGAGCAGATAGATACAGAGAGACAAAGACAGAGAGAGAGAGAGACAGTCAGACAGAAAGAGAGGAGCAGATAGATACAGAGAGACAAAGACACGAGAGAGAGAGAGAGACAGTCAGACAGAAAGAGAGGAGCAGATAGATACAGAGAGACAAAGACAGAGAGAGAGAGAGAGACAGTCAGACAGAAAGAGAGGAGCAGGTAGATACAGAGAGACAACGACAGAGAGAGAGAGAGAGACAATCAGACAGAAAGAGAGGAGCAGATAGATACAGAGAGACAAAGACAGAGAGAGAGAGAGAGACAGTCAGACAGAAAGAGAGGAGCAGATAGATACAGAGAGACAAAGACAGAGAGAGAGAGAGAGACAGTCAGACAGAAAGAGAGGAGCAGGTAGATACAGAGAGACAAAGACAGAGAGAGAGAGAGAGACAGTCAGACAGAAAGAGCGGAGCAGATAGATACAGAGAGACAAAGACAGAGAGAGAGAGAGACAGTCAGACAGAAAGAGAGGAGCAGGTAGATACAGAGAGACAAAGACAGAGAGAGAGAGAGAGACAGTCAGATAGAAAGAGAGGAGCAGGTAGATACAGAGAGACAAAGACAGAGAGAGAGAGAGAGACAGTCAGACAGAAAGAGAGGAGCAGATAGATACAGAGAGACAAAGACAGAGAGAGAGAGAGAGACAGTCAGACAGAAAGAGAGGAGCAGATAGATACAGAGAGACAAAGACAGAGAGAGAGAGAGAGACAGTCAGACAGAAAGAGAGGAGCAGGTAGATACAGAGAGACAAAGACAGAGAGAGAGAGAGAGACAGTCAGACAGAAAGAGAGGAGCAGATAGATACAGAGAGACAAAGACAGAGAGAGAGAGAGAGACAGTCAGACAGAAAGAGAGGAGCAGATAGATACAGAGAGACAAAGATAGAGAGAGAGAGAGAGAGACAGAAAGAGAGGAGCAGATAGATACAGAGAGACAAAGACAGAGAGAGAGAGAGAGACAGTCAGATAGAAAGAGAGGAGCAGGTAGATACAGAGAGACAAAGACAGAGAGAGAGAGAGAGACAGTCAGATAGAAAGAGAGGAGCAGATAGATACAGAGAGACAAAGACAGAGAGAGAGAGAGAGACAGTCAGATAGAAAGAGAGGAGCAGGTAGATACAGAGAGACAAAGACAGAGAGAGAGAGAGAGACAGTCAGATAGAAAGAGAGGAGCAGGTAGATACAGAGAGACAAAGACAGAGAGAGAGAGAGAGACAGTCAGATAGAAAGAGAGGAGCAGGTAGATACAGAGAGACAAAGACAGAGAGAGAGAGAGAGACAGTCAGACAGAAAGAGAGGAGCAGATAGATACAGAGAGACAAAGACAGAGAGAGAGAGAGAGTCAGTCAGACAGAAAGAGAGGAGCAGATAGATACAGAGAGACAACGACAGAGAGAGAGAGAGAGACAGTCAGACAGAAAGAGAGGAGCAGATAGATACAGAGAGACAAAGACAGAGAGAGAGAGAGACAGTCAGACAGAAAGAGAGGAGCAGATAGATACAGAGAGACAACGACAGAGAGAGAGAGAGAGACAATCAGACAGAAAGAGAGGAGCAGATCGATACAGAGAGACAAAGACAGAGAGAGAGAGACAGTCAGACAGAAAGAGAGGAGCAGATAGATACAGAGAGACAAAGACAGAGAGAGAGAGAGAGACAGTCAGACAGAAAGAGAGGAGCAGATAGATATAGAGAGACAAAGACAGAGAGAGAGAGACAGTCAGACAGAAAGAGAGGAGCAGATAGATACAGAGAGACAACGACAGAGAGAGAGAGACAGTCAGACAGAAAGAGAGGAGCAGATAGTTACAGAGAGACAAAGACAGAGAGAGAGAGAGAGACAGTCAGACAGAAAGAGAGGAGCAGATAGATACAGAGAGACAAAGACAGAGAGAGAGAGAGAGACAGTCAGACAGAAAGAGAGGAGCAGATAGATACAGAGAGACAACGACAGAGAGAGAGAGACAGTCAGACAGAAAGAGAGGAGCAGATAGATACTGAGACAAAGACAGAGAGAGAGAGAGACAATCAGACAGAAAGAGAGGAGCAGATCGATACAGAGAGACAAAGACAGAGAGAGAGAGACAGTCAGACAGAAAGAGAGGAGCAGATAGATACAGAGAGACAACGACAGAGAGAGAGAGACAGTCAGACAGAAAGAGAGGAGCAGATAGTTACAGAGAGACAAAGACAGAGAGAGAGAGAGAGACAGTCAGACAGAAAGAGAGGAGCAGATAGATACAGAGAGACAAAGACAGAGAGAGAGAGAGAGACAGTCAGACAGAAAGAGAGGAGCAGATAGATACAGAGAGACAAAGACAGAGAGAGAGAGACAGTCAGACAGAAAGAGAGGAGCAGATAGATACTGAGACAAAGACAGAGAGAGAGAGAGACAGTCAGACAGAAAGAGAGGAGCAGATAGATACAGAGAGACAACGACAGAGAGAGAGAGAGAGACAGTCAGACAGAAAGAGCGGAGCAGATAGATACAGAGAGACAAAGACAGAGAGAGAGAGAGAGAGAGAGACAATCAGACAGAAAGAGAAGAGCAGATAGATACAGAGACAAAGACAGAGAAAGAGAGACAGACAGAAAGAGAGGAGCAGATAGATACAGAGAGACAAAGACAGAGAGAGAGAGAGAGAGAGAGACAATCAGACAGAAAGAGAAGAGCAGATAGATACAGAGACAAAGACAGAGAAAGAGAGACAGACAGAAAGAGAGGAGCAGATAGATACAGAGAGACAACGACAGAGAGAGAGAGAGACAGTCAGACAGAAAGAGAGGAGCAGATAGATACAGAGAGACAAAGACAGAGAGAGAGAGAGACAGTCAGACAGAAAGAGAGGAGCAGATAGATACAGAGAGACAAAGACAGAGAGAGAGAGAGAGAGAGACAGTCAGACAGAGAGGAGCAGATAGATACAGAGAGACAAAGACAGAGAGAGAGAGAGAGAGACAGTCAGACAGAGAGGAGCAGATAGATACAGAGAGACAAAGACAGAGAGAGAGAGAGAGAGACAGTCAGACAGAAAGAGAGGAGCAGATAGATACAGAGAGACAAAGACAGAGAGAGAAAGAGACAGTCAGACAGAAAGAGAGGAGCAGATAGATACAGAGAGACAAAGACAGAGAGAGAGAGAGACAGTCAGACAGAAAGAGAGGAGCAGATAGATACAGAGAGACAACGACAGAGAGAGAGAGAGACAGTCAGACAGAAAGAGAGGAGCAGATAGATACAGAGAGACAAAGACAGAGAGAGAGAGAGACAGTCAGACAGAAAGAGAGGAGCAGATAGATACAGAGAGACAAAGACAGAGAGAGAGAGAGAGAGAGACAGTCAGACAGAGAGGAGCAGATAGATACAGAGAGACAAAGACAGAGAGAGAGAGAGAGAGACAGTCAGACAGAGAGGAGCAGATAGATACAGAGAGACAACGACAGAGAGAGAGACAGACAGTCAGACAGAAAGAGAGGAGCAGATAGATACAGAGAGACAACGACAGAGAGAGAGAGAGACAGTCAGACAGAAAGAGAGGAGCAGATAGATACAGAGAGACAAAGACAGAGAGAGAGAGAGACAGTCAGACAGAAAGAGAGGAGCAGATAGATACAGAGAGACAAAGACAGAGAGAGAGAGAGAGAGACAGTCAGACAGAAAGAGAGGAGCAGATAGATACAGAGAGACAAAGACAGAGAGAGAGAGAGAGAGAGAGAGAGACAGTCAGACAGAAAGAGAAGAGCAGATAGATACAGAGACAAAGACAGAGAGAGAGAGAGAGAGACAGTCAGACAGAAAGAGAGGAGCAGATAGATACAGAGAGACAAAGACAGAGAGAGAGAGAGAGAGACAGTCAGACAGAAAGAGAGGAGCAGATAGATACAGAGAGACAAAGACAGAGAGAGAGAGAGAGACAGTCAGACAGAAAGAGAGGAGCAGATAGATACAGAGAGACAACGACAGAGAGAGAGAGAGACAGTCAGACAGAAAGAGAGGAGCAGATAGATACAGAGAGACAAAGACAGAGAGAGAGAGAGAGACAGTCAGACAGAAAGAGAGGAGCAGATAGATACAGAGAGACAAAGACAGAGAGAGAGAGAGACAGTCAGACAGAAAGAGAGGAGCAGATAGATACAGAGAGACAACGACAGAGAGAGAGAGAGACAGTCAGACAGAAAGAGAGGAGCAGATAGATACAGAGAGACAAAGACAGAGAGAGAGAGAGAGAGACAGTCAGACAGAAAGAGAGGAGCAGATAGATACAGAGAGACAAAGACAGAGAGAGAGAGAGAGAGACAGTCAGACAGAAAGAGAGGAGCAGATAGATACAGAGAGACAAAGACAGAGAGAGAGAGAGAGAGACAGTCAGACAGAAAGAGAGGAGCAGATAGATACAGAGAGACAACGACAGAGAGAGAGAGAGAGACAGTCAGACAGAAAGAGCGGAGCAGATAGATACAGAGAGACAACGACAGAGAGAGAGAGAGACAGTCAGACAGAAAGAGAGGAGCAGATAGATACAGAGAGACAAAGACAGAGAGAGAGAGAGACAGACAGACAGAAGAGAGGAGCAGATAGATACAGAGAGACAAAGACAGAGAGAGAGAGACAGTCAGACAGAAAGAGAGGAGCAGATAGATACAGAGAGACAAAGACAGAGAGAGAGAGAGACAGACAGACAGAAAGAGAGGAGCAGATAGATACAGAGAGACAAAGACAGAGAGAGAGAGAGAGACAGTCAGACAGAAGAGAGGAGCAGATAGATACAGAGAGACAACGACAGAGAGAGAGAGAGAGACAGTCAGACAGAAAGAGCGGAGCAGATAGATACAGAGAGACAACGACAGAGAGAGAGAGAGACAGTCAGACAGAAAGAGAGGAGCAGATAGATACAGAGAGACAAAGACAGAGAGAGAGAGAGACAGACAGACAGAAAGAGAGGAGCAGATAGATACAGAGAGACAAAGACAGAGAGAGAGAGACAGTCAGACAGAAAGAGAGGAGCAGATAGATACAGAGAGACAAAGACAGAGAGAGAGAGAGACAGACAGACAGAAAGAGAGGAGCAGATAGATACAGAGAGACAAAGACAGAGAGAGAGAGAGAGAGACAGTCAGACAGAAAGAGAGGAGCAGATAGATACAGAGAGACAACGACAGAGAGAGAGAGAGACAGTCAGACAGAAAGAGAGGAGCAGATAGATACAGAGAGACAAAGACAGAGAGAAAGAGAGACAGACAGAAAGAGAGGAGCAGATAGATACAGAGAGACAAAGACAGAGAGAGAGAGACAGTCAGACAGAAAAGAGGAGCAGATAGATACAGAGAGACAACGACAGAGAGAGAGAGAGACAGTCAGACAGAAAGAGAGGAGCAGATAGATACAGAGAGACAAAGACAGAGAGAGAGAGAGAGAGACAGTCAGACAGAAAGAGAGGAGCAGATAGATACAGAGAGACAAAGACAGAGAGAGAGAGAGACAGTCAGACAGAAAGAGAGGAGCAGATAGATACAGAGAGACAACGACAGAGAGAGAGAGAGACAGTCAGACAGAAAGAGAGGAGCAGATAGATACAGAGAGACAAAGACAGAGAGAGAGAGAGAGAGACAGTCAGACAGAAAGAGAGGAGCAGATAGATACAGAGAGACAAAGACAGAGAGAGAGAGAGACAGTCAGACAGAAAGAGAGGAGCAGATAGATACAGAGAGACAACGACAGAGAGAGAGAGAGAGACAATCAGACAGAAAGAGAGGAGCAGATCGATACAGAGAGACAAAGACAGAGAGAGAGAGACAGTCAGACAGAAAGAGAGGAGCAGATAGATACAGAGAGACAAAGACAGAGAGAGAGATAGAGACAGTCAGACAGAAAGAGAGGAGCAGATAGATACAGAGAGACAAAGACAGAGAGAGAGAGACAGTCAGACAGAAAGAGAGGAGCAGATAGATACAGAGAGACAACGACAGAGAGAGAGAGACAGTCAGACAGAAAGAGAGGAGCAGATAGTTACAGAGAGACAAGACAGAGAGAGAGAGAGAGACAGTCAGACAGAAAGAGAGGAGCAGATAGATACAGAGAGACAAAGACAGAGAGAGAGAGAGAGACAGTCAGACAGAAAGAGAGGAGCAGATAGATACAGAGAGACAACGACAGAGAGAGAGAGACAGTCAGACAGAAAGAGAGGAGCAGATAGATACTGAGACAAAGACAGAGAGAGAGAGAGACAATCAGACAGAAAGAGAGGAGCAGATCGATACAGAGAGACAAAGACAGAGAGAGAGAGACAGTCAGACAGAAAGAGAGGAGCAGATAGATACAGAGAGACAACGACAGAGAGAGAGAGACAGTCAGACAGAAAGAGAGGAGCAGATAGTTACAGAGAGACAAAGACAGAGAGAGAGAGAGAGACAGTCAGACAGAAAGAGAGGAGCAGATAGATACAGAGAGACAAAGACAGAGAGAGAGAGAGAGACAGTCAGACAGAAAGAGAGGAGCAGATAGATACAGAGAGACAAAGACAGAGAGAGAGAGACAGTCAGACAGAAAGAGAGGAGCAGATAGATACTGAGACAAAAACAGAGAGAGAGAGAGACAGTCAGACAGAAAGAGAGGAGCAGATAGATACAGAGAGACAACGACAGAGAGAGAGAGAGAGACAGTCAGACAGAAAGAGCGGAGCAGATAGATACAGAGAGACAAAGACAGAGAGAGAGAGAGAGAGAGAGACAATCAGACAGAAAGAGAAGAGCAGATAGATACAGAGACAAAGACAGAGAAAGAGAGACAGACAGAAAGAGAGGAGCAGATAGATACAGAGAGACAAAGACAGAGAGAGAGAGAGAGAGAGAGACAATCAGACAGAAAGAGAAGAGCAGATAGATACAGAGACAAAGACAGAGAAAGAGAGACAGACAGAAAGAGAGGAGCAGATAGATACAGAGAGACAACGACAGAGAGAGAGAGAGACAGTCAGACAGAAAGAGAGGAGCAGATAGATACAGAGAGACAAAGACAGAGAGAGAGAGAGAGAGAGACAGTCAGACAGAGAGGAGCAGATAGATACAGAGAGACAAAGGACAGAGAGAGAGAGAGAGACAGTCAGACAGAGAGGAGCAGATAGATACAGAGAGACAAAGACAGAGAGAGAGAGAGCGAGACAGTCAGACAGAAAGAGAGGAGCAGATAGATACAGAGAGACAAAGACAGAGAGAGAAAGAGACAGTCAGACAGAAAGAGAGGAGCAGATAGATACAGAGAGACAAAGACAGAGAGAGAGAGAGACAGTCAGACAGAAAGAGAGGAGCAGATAGATACAGAGAGACAACGACAGAGAGAGAGACAGTCAGACAGAAAGAGAGGAGCAGATAGATACAGAGAGACAAAGACAGAGAGAGAGAGAGACAGTCAGACAGAAAGAGAGGAGCAGATAGATACAGAGAGACAAAGACAGAGAGAGAGAGAGAGAGAGACAGTCAGACAGAGAGGAGCAGATAGATACAGAGAGACAAAGACAGAGAGAGAGAGAGAGAGACAGTCAGACAGAGAGGAGCAGATAGATACAGAGAGACAACGACAGAGAGAGAGACAGACAGTCAGACAGAAAGAGAGGAGCAGATAGATACAGAGAGACAAAGACAGAGAGAGGGAGAGAGAGACAGTCAGACAGAAAGAGAGGAGCAGGTAGATACAGAGAGACAAAGACAGAGAGAGAGAGAGAGAGACAGTCAGACAGAAAGAGAGGAGCAGGTAGATACAGAGAGACAAAGACAGAGAGAGAGAGAGAGAGAGACAGTCAGACAGAAAGAGAGGAGCAGATAGATACAGAGAGACAAAGACAGAGAGAGAAAGAGAGAGAGAAAGAGAGGAGCAGATAGATACAGAGAGACAAGACAGAGAGAGAGAGAGACAGTCAGACAGAAAGAGAGGAGCAGATAGATACAGAGAGACAAAGACAGAGAGAGAGAGAGAGACAGTCAGACAGAAAGAGAGAGCAGATAGATACAGAGAGACAAAGACAGAGAGAGAAAGAGAGAGAGACAGTCAGACAGAAAGAGAGGAGCAGACAGATACAGAGAGACAAAGACAGAGAGAGAGAGACAGTCAGACAGAAAGAGAGGAGCAGATAGATACAGAGAGACAACGACAGAGAGAGAGAGACAGTCAGACAGAAAGAGAGGAGCAGATAGATACAGAGAGACAAAGACAGAGAGAGAGAGAGAGAGAGACAGTCAGACAGAAAGAGAGGAGCAGATAGATACAGAGAGACAAAGACAGAGAGAGAGACAGTCAGACAGAAAGAGAGGAGCAGATAGATACAGAGAGACAACGACAGAGAGAGAGAGAGAGACAGTCAGACAGAAAGAGAGGAGCAGATAGATACAGAGAGACAACGACAGAGAGAGAGAGAGAGACAGTCAGACAGAAAGAGAGGAGCAGATAGATACAGAGAGACAAAGACAGAGAGAGAGAGAGAGACAGTCAGACAGAAAGAGCGGAGCAGATAGATACAGAGAGACAAAGACAGAGAGAGAGAGAGAGAGACAGTCAGACAGAAAGAGAGGAGCAGGTAGATACAGAGAGACAACGACAGAGAGAGAGAGAGACAGTCAGACAGAAAGAGAGGAGCAGATAGATACAGAGAGACAAAGACAGAGAGAGAGAGAGAGACAGTCAGACAGAAAGAGAGGAGCAGATAGATACAGAGAGACAAAGACAGAGAGAGAGAGAGAGACAGTCAGACAGAAAGAGAGGAACAGATAGATACAGAGAGACAACGACAGAGAGAGAGAGAGAGACAGTCAGATAGAAAGAGAGGAGCAGATAGATACAGAGAGACAAAGACAGAGAGAGAGAGAGAGACAGTCAGACAGAAGAGAAGGAGCAGATAGATACAGAGAGACAAAGACAGAGAGAGAGAGAGAGACAGTCAGATAGAAAGAGAGAACAGATAGATACAGAGAGACAACGACAGAGAGAGAGAGAGACAGTCAGATAGAAAGAGAGGAGCAGATAGATACAGAGAGACAAAGACAGAGAGAGAGAGAGAGACAGTCAGACAGAAAGAGAGGAGCAGATAGATACAGAGAGACAAAGACAGAGAGAGAGAGAGAGACAGTCAGACAGAAGAGAGGAGCAGATAGATACAGAGAGACAAAGACAGAGAGAGAGAGAGAGACAGTCAGACAGAGAGGAACAGATAGATACAGAGAGACAAAGATAGAGAGAGAGAGAGAGACAGTCAGACAGAAAGAGAGGAGCAGATAGATACTGAGAGACAAAGACAGAGAGAGAGAGAGAGAGACAGTCAGACAGAAAGAGAGAGCAGATAGATACAGAGAGACAACGACAGAGAGAGAGAGAGAGACAGTCAGACAGAAAGAGAGGAGCAGATAGATACTGAGAGACAAAGACAGAGAGAGAGAGAGAGAGACAGTCAGACAGAAAGAGAGGAGCAGATAGATACAGAGAGACAACGACAGACAGAGAGAGAGAGACAGTCAGACAGAAAGAGAGGAGCAGATAGATACAGAGAGACAAAGACAGAGAGAGAGAGAGAGACAGTCAGACAGAAAGAGAGGAGCAGATAGATACAGAGAGACAACGACAGAGAGAGAGAGAGAGAGACAGTCAGACAGAAAGAGAGGAGCAGATAGATACAGAGAGACAAAGACAGAGAGAGAGAGAGACAGTCAGACAGAAAGAGAGGAGCAGATAGATACAGAGAGACAAAGACAGAGAGAGAGAGAGACAGTCAGACAGAAAGAGAGGAGCAGATAGATACAGAGAGACAAAGACAGAGAGAGAGAGAGAGACAGTCAGACAGAAAGAGAGGAGCAGATAGATACAGAGAGACAAAGACAGAGAGAGAGAGAGACAGTCAGATAGAAAGAGAGGAGCAGATAGATACAGAGAGACAACGACAGAGAGAGAGAGAGACAGTCAGACAGAAGAGAGGAGCAGATAGATACAGAGAGACAAAGACAGAGAGAGAGAGAGAGACAGTCAGACAGAAAGAGAGGAGCAGATAGATACAGAGAGACAAAGACAGAGAGAGAGAGACAGACAGAAAGAGAGGAACAGATAGATACAGAGAGACAACGACAGAGAGAGAGAGAGAGAGAGACAGTCAGACAGAAAGAGAGGAGCAGATAGATACAGAGAGACAAAGACAGAGAGAGAGAGAGACAGTCAGACAGAAAGAGAGGAGCAGATAGATACAGAGAGACAAAGACAGAGAGAGAGAGAGAGACAGTCAGACAGAAAGAGAGAAGCAGATAGATACAGAGAGACAAAGACAGAGAGAGAGAGAGAGACAGTCAGACAGAAAGAGAGGAGCAGGTAGATACAGAGAGACAACGACAGAGAGAGAGAGAGAGAGACAGTCAGACAGAAAGAGAGGAGCAGATAGATACAGAGAGACAACGACAGAGAGAGAGAGAGAGAGACAGTCAGACAGAAAGAGAGGAGCAGATAGATACAGAGAGACAAAGACAGAGAGAGAGAGAGAGACAGTCAGACAGAAAGAGAGGAGCAGATAGATACAGAGAGACAAAGACAGAGAGAGAGAGAGACAGTCAGACAGAAAGAGAGGAGCAGATAGATACAGAGAGACAAAGACAGAGAGAGAGAGAGAGACAGTCAGACAGAAAGAGAGGAGCAGATAGATACAGAGAGACAAAGACAGAGAGAGAGAGAGAGACAGTCAGACAGAAAGAGAGGAGCAGGTAGATACAGAGAGACAACGACAGAGAGAGAGAGAGAGACAATCAGACAGAAAGAGAGGAGCAGATAGATACAGAGAGACAAAGACAGAGAGAGAGAGAGAGACAGTCAGACAGAAAGAGAGGAGCAGATAGATACAGAGAGACAAAGACAGAGAGAGAGAGAGAGACAGTCAGACAGAAAGAGAGGAGCAGGTAGATACAGAGAGACAAAGACAGAGAGAGAGAGAGAGACAGTCAGACAGAAAGAGAGGAGCAGATAGATACAGAGAGACAAAGACAGAGAGAGAGAGAGACAGTCAGACAGAAAGAGAGGAGCAGGTAGATACAGAGAGACAAAGACAGAGAGAGAGAGAGAGACAGTCAGATAGAAAGAGAGGAGCAGGTAGATACAGAGAGACAAAGACAGAGAGAGAGAGAGAGACAGTCAGACAGAAGAGAGGAGCAGATAGATACAGAGAGACAAAGACAGAGAGAGAGAGAGAGACAGTCAGACAGAAAGAGAGGAGCAGATAGATACAGAGAGACAAAGACAGAGAGAGAGAGAGAGACAGTCAGACAGAAGAGAGGAGCAGTAGATACAGAGAGACAAAGACAGAGAGAGAGAGAGAGACAGTCAGACAGAAAGAGAGGAGCAGATAGATACAGAGAGACAAAGACAGAGAGAGAGAGAGAGACAGTCAGACAGAAAGAGAGGAGCAGATAGATACAGAGAGACAAAGATAGAGAGAGAGAGAGAGAGACAGAAAGAGAGGAGCAGATAGATACAGAGAGACAAAGACAGAGAGAGAGAGAGAGACAGTCAGATAGAAAGAGAGGAGCAGGTAGATACAGAGAGACAAAGACAGAGAGAGAGAGAGAGACAGTCAGATAGAAAGAGAGGAGCAGATAGATACAGAGAGACAAAGACAGAGAGAGAGAGAGAGACAGTCAGATAGAAAGAGAGGAGCAGGTAGATACAGAGAGACAAAGACAGAGAGAGAGAGAGAGACAGTCTGATAGAAAGAGAGGAGCAGGTAGATACAGAGAGACAAAGACAGAGAGAGAGAGAGAGACAGTCAGATAGAAAGAGAGGAGCAGGTAGATACAGAGAGACAAAGACAGAGAGAGAGAGAGAGACAGTCAGACAGAAAGAGAGGAGCAGATAGATACAGAGAGACAAAGACAGAGAGAGAGAGAGAGTCAGTCAGACAGAAAGAGAGGAGCAGATAGATACAGAGAGACAACGACAGAGAGAGAGAGAGAGACAGTCAGACAGAAAGAGAGGAGCAGATAGATACAGAGAGACAAAGACAGAGAGAGAGAGAGACAGTCAGACAGAAAGAGAGGAGCAGATAGATACAGAGAGACAACGACAGAGAGAGAGAGAGAGACAATCAGACAGAAAGAGAGGAGCAGATCGATACAGAGAGACAAAGACAGAGAGAGAGAGACAGTCAGACAGAAAGAGAGGAGCAGATAGATACAGAGAGACAAAGACAGAGAGAGAGAGAGAGACAGTCAGACAGAAAGAGAGGAGCAGATAGATACAGAGAGACAAGACAGAGAGAGAGAGACAGTCAGACAGAAAGAGAGGAGCAGATAGATACAGAGAGACAACGACAGAGAGAGAGAGACAGTCAGACAGAAAGAGAGGAGCAGATAGTTACAGAGAGACAAAGACAGAGAGAGAGAGAGAGACAGTCAGACAGAAAGAGAGGAGCAGATAGATACAGAGAGACAAAGACAGAGAGAGAGAGAGAGACAGTCAGACAGAAAGAGAGGAGCAGATAGATACAGAGAGACAACGACAGAGAGAGAGAGACAGTCAGACAGAAAGAGAGGAGCAGATAGATACTGAGACAAAGACAGAGAGAGAGAGAGACAATCAGACAGAAAGAGAGGAGCAGATCGATACAGAGAGACAAAGACAGAGAGAGAGAGACAGTCAGACAGAAGAGAGGAGCAGATAGATACAGAGAGACAACGACAGAGAGAGAGAGACAGTCAGACAGAAAGAGAGGAGCAGATAGTTACAGAGAGACAAAGACAGAGAGAGAGAGAGAGACAGTCAGACAGAAAGAGAGGAGCAGATAGATACAGAGAGACAAAGACAGAGAGAGAGAGAGAGACAGTCAGACAGAAAGAGAGGACAGATAGATACAGAGAGACAAAGACAGAGAGAGAGAGACAGTCAGACAGAAAGAGAGGAGCAGATAGATACAGAGACAAAGACAGAGAGAGAGAGAGACAGTCAGACAGAAAGAGAGGAGCAGATAGATACAGAGAGACAACGACAGAGAGAGAGAGAGAGACAGTCAGACAGAAAGAGCGGAGCAGATAGATACAGAGAGACAAAGACAGAGAGAGAGAGAGAGAGAGAGACATCAGACAGAAGAGAAGAGCAGATAGATACAGAGACAAAGACAGAGAAAGAGAGACAGACAGAAAGAGAGGAGCAGATAGATACAGAGAGACAAAGACAGAGAGAGAGAGAGAGAGAGACAATCAGACAGAAGAGAAGAGCAGATAGATACAGAGACAAAGACAGAGAAAGAGAGACAGACAGAAAGAGAGGAGCAGATAGATACAGAGAGACAAAGACAGAGAGAGAGAGAGAGACAGTCAGACAGAAAGAGAGGAGCAGATAGATACAGAGAGACAAAGACAGAGAGAGAGAGAGACAGTCAGACAGAAGAGAGGAGCAGATAGATACAGAGAGACAAAGACAGAGAGAGAGAGAGAGAGAGACAGTCAGACAGAGAGGAGCAGATAGATACAGAGAGACAAAGACAGAGAGAGAGAGAGAGAGACAGTCAGACAGAGAGGAGCAGATAGATACAGAGAGACAAAGACAGAGAGAGAGAGAGAGAGACAGTCAGACAGAAAGAGAGGAGCAGATAGATACAGAGAGACAAAGACAGAGAGAGAAAGAGACAGTCAGACAGAAAGAGAGGAGCAGATAGATACAGAGAGACAAAGACAGAGAGAGAGAGAGACAGTCAGACAGAAAGAGAGGAGCAGATAGATACAGAGAGACAACGACAGAGAGAGAGAGAGACAGTCAGACAGAAGAGAGGAGCAGATAGATACAGAGAGACAAAGACAGAGAGAGAGAGAGAGACAGTCAGACAGAAAGAGAGGAGCAGATAGATACAGAGAGACAAAGACAGAGAGAGAGAGAGAGAGACAGTCAGACAGAGAGGAGCAGATAGATACAGAGAGACAAAGACAGAGAGAGAGAGAGAGAGACAGTCAGACAGAGAGGAGCAGATAGATACAGAGAGACAACGACAGAGAGAGAGACAGACAGTCAGACAGAAAGAGAGGAGCAGATAGATACAGAGAGACAACGACAGAGAGAATACAGAGAGACAAAGACAGAGAGAGAGAGACAGTCAGACAGAAAGAGAGGAGCAGATAGATACAGAGAGACAAAGACAGAGAGAGAGAGAGAGACAGTCAGACAGAAGAGAGGAGCAGATAGATACAGAGAGACAAAGACAGAGAGAGAGAGAGAGAGACAGTCAGACAGAAAGAGAGGAGCAGATAGATACAGAGAGACAAAGACAGAGAGAGAGAGACAGTCAGACAGAAAGAGAGGAGCAGATAGATACAGAGACAAAGACAGAGAGAGAGAGAGACAGTCAGACAGAAAGAGAGGAGCAGATAGATACAGAGAGACAAAGACAGAGAGAGAGAGAGAGACAGTCAGACAGAAAGAGAGGAGCAGATAGATACAGAGAGACAAAGACAGAGAGAGAGAGAGAGAGAGACAGTCAGACAGAAAGAGAGAGAGCAGATAGATACAGAGACAAAGACAGAGAGAGAGAGAGACAGACAGAAAGAGAGGAGCAGATAGATACAGAGAGACAAAGACAGAGAGAGAGAGAGAGAGAGAGACAGTCAGACAGAAGAGAGAGCAGATAGATACAGAGACAAAGACAGAGAGAAGAGAGAGTCAGACAGAAAGAGAGGAGCAGATAGATACAGAGAGACAACGACAGAGAGAGAGAGAGACAGTCAGACAGAAAGAGAGGAGCAGATAGATACAGAGAGACAAAGACAGAGAGAGAGAGAGAGAGACAGTCAGACAGAAAGAGAGGAGCAGATAGATACAGAGAGACAAAGACAGAGAGAGAGAGAGAGAGAGACAGTCAGACAGAGAGGAGCAGATAGATACAGAGAGACAAAGACAGAGAGAGAGAGAGAGAGACAGTCAGACAGAAAGAGAGGAGCAGATAGATACAGAGAGACAAAGACAGAGAGAGAGAGAGAGAGACAGTCAGACAGAAAGAGAGGAGCAGATAGATACAGAGAGACAAAGACAGAGAGAGAGAGAGACAGTCAGACAGAAGAGAGGAGCAGATAGATACAGAGAGACAAGACAGAGAGAGAGAGAGACAGTCAGACAGAAAGAGAGGAGCAGATAGATACAGAGAGACAAAGACAGAGAGAGAGAGAGAGACAGTCAGACAGAAAGAGAGGAGCAGATAGATACAGAGAGACAAAGACAGAGAGAGAGAGAGACAGTCAGACAGAAAGAGAGGAGCAGATAGATACAGAGAGACAAAGACAGAGAGAGAGAGAGAGAGAGACAGTCAGACAGAGAGGAGCAGATAGATACAGAGAGACAAAGACAGAGAGAGAGAGAGAGAGACAGTCAGACAGAAGAGAGAGCAGATAGATACAGAGAGACAACGACAGAGAGAGAGAGAGAGACAGTCAGACAGAAAGAGAGGAGCAGATAGATACAGAGAGACAACGACAGAGAGAGAGAGAGACAGTCAGACAGAAAGAGAGGAGCAGATAGATACAGAGAGACAAAGACAGAGAGAGAGAGAGACAGTCAGACAGAAAGAGAGGAGCAGATAGATACAGAGAGACAAAGACAGAGAGAGAGAGAGAGAGAGAGACAGTCAGACAGAAAGAGAGGAGCAGATAGATACAGAGACAAAGACAGAGAGAGAGAGAGAGAGACAGTCAGACAGAAAGAGAGGAGCAGATAGATACAGAGAGACAAAGACAGAGAGAGAGAGAGAGAGACAGTCAGACAGAAAGAGAGGAGCAGATAGATACAGAGAGACAAAGACAGAGAGAGAGAGAGACAGTCAGACAGAAGAGAGGAGCAGATAGATACAGAGAGACAAAGACAGAGAGAGAGAGAGAGACAGTCAGACAGAAAGAGAGGAGCAGATAGATACAGAGAGACAAAGACAGAGAGAGAGAGAGAGACAGTCAGACAGAAAGAGAGGAGCAGATAGATACAGAGAGACAACGACAGAGAGAGAGAGAGACAGTCAGACAGAAAGAGAGGAGCAGATAGATACAGAGAGACAAAGACAGAGAGAGAGAGAGAGAGACAGTCAGACAGAAAGAGAGGAGCAGATAGATACAGAGAGACAAAGACAGAGAGAGAGAGAGAGACAGTCAGACAGAAAGAGAGGAGCAGATAGATACAGAGGAGACAAGACAGAGAGAGAGAGAGAGAGACAGTCAGACAGAAAGAGAGGAGCAGATAGATACAGAGAGACAACGACAGAGAGAGAGAGAGAGACAGTCAGACAGAAAGAGCGGAGCAGATAGATACAGAGAGACAACGACAGAGAGAGAGAGAGACAGTCAGACAGAAAGAGAGGAGCAGATAGATACAGAGAGACAAAGACAGAGAGAGAGAGAGAGAGAGAGACAGTCAGACAGAAAGAGAGGAGCAGATAGATACAGAGAGACAAAGACAGAGAGAGAGAGAGAGAGACAGTCAGACAGAAAGAGAGGAGCAGATAGATACAGAGAGACAACGACAGAGAGAGAGAGAGACAGTCAGACAGAAAGAGAGGAGCAGATAGATACAGAGAGACAAAGACAGAGAGAGAGAGAGACAGTCAGACAGAAAGAGAGGAGCAGATAGATACAGAGAGACAAAGACAGAGAGAGAGAGAGAGACAGTCAGACAGAAAGAGAGGAGCAGATAGATACAGAGAGACAAAGACAGAGAGAGAGAGAGACAGTCAGACAGAAAGAGAGGAGCAGATAGATACAGAGAGACAAAGACAGAGAGAGAGAGAGACAGTCAGACAGAAAGAGAGGAGCAGATAGATACAGAGAGACAACGACAGAGAGAGAGAGAGACAGTCAGACAGAAAGAGAGGAGCAGATAGATACAGAGAGACAAAGACAGAGAGAGAGAGAGACAGACAGACAGAAAGAGAGAGCAGATAGATACAGAGAGACAAAGACAGAGAGAGAGAGACAGTCAGACAGAAAGAGAGGAGCAGATAGATACAGAGAGACAAAGACAGAGAGAGAGAGAGACAGTCAGACAGAAAGAGAGGAGCAGATAGATACAGAGAGACAAAGACAGAGAGAGAGAGAGACAGTCAGACAGAAAGAGAGGAGCAGATAGATACAGAGAGACAAAGACAGAGAGAGAGAGACAGTCAGACAGAAAGAGAGGAGCAGATAGATACAGAGAGACAAAGACAGAGAGAGAGAGGAGACAGTCAGACAGAAAGAGAGGAGCAGATAGATACAGAGAGACAAAGACAGAGAGAGAGAGAGACAGTCAGACAGAAAGAGAGGAGCAGATAGATACAGAGAGACAAAGACAGAGAGAGAGAGAGACAGTCAGACAGAAAGAGAGGAGCAGATAGATACAGAGAGACAAAGACAGAGAGAGAGAGAGACAGACAGACAGAAAGAGAGGAGCAGATAGATACAGAGAGACAAAGACAGAGAGAGAGAGAGAGACAGTCAGACAGAAAGAGAGGAGCAGATAGATACAGAGAGACAAAGACAGAGAGAGAGAGAGAGACAGTCAGACAGAAAGAGAGGAGCAGATAGATACAGAGAGACAAAGACAGAGAGAGAGAGAGACTGTCAGACAGAAAGAGAGGAGCAGATAGATACAGAGAGACAAAGACAGAGAGAGAGAGAGAGACAGTCAGACAGAAAGAGAGGAGCAGATAGATACAGAGAGACAAAGACAGAGAGAGAGAGAGACAGTCAGACAGAAAGAGAGGAGCAGATAGATACAGAGAGACAAAGACAGAGAGAGAGAGAGAGACAGTCAGACAGAAAGAGAGGAGCAATAGATACAGAGAGACAAAGACAGAGAGAGAGAGAGAGACAGTCAGACAGAAAGAGAGGAGCAGATAGATACAGAGAGACAACGACAGAGAGAGAGAGAGACAGTCAGACAGAAAGAGAGGAGCAGATAGATACAGAGAGACAAAGACAGAGAGAGAGAGAGAGACAGTCAGACAGAAAGAGAGGAGCAGATAGATACAGAGAGACAAAGACAGAGAGAGAGAGACAGTCAGACAGAAAGAGAGGAGCAGATAGATACAGAGAGACAAAGACAGAGAGAGAGAGAGACAATCAGACAGAAAGAGAGGAGCAGATCGATACAGAGAGACAAAGACAGAGAGAGAGAGACAGTCAGACAGAAAGAGAGGAGCAGATAGATACAGAGAGACAAAGACAGAGAGAGAAGAGAGAGACAGTCAGACAGAAAGAGAGGAGCAGATAGATACAGAGAGACAAAGACAGAGAGAGAGAGAGAGACAGTCAGACAGAAAGAGAGGAGCAGATAGATACAGAGAGACAAAGACAGAGAGAGAGAGACAGTCAGACAGAAAGAGAGGAGCAGATAGATACTGAGACAAAGACAGAGAGAGAGAGAGACAGTCAGACAGAAAGAGAGGAGCAGATAGATACAGAGAGACAACGACAGAGAGAGAGAGAGACAGTCAGACAGAAAGAGCGTAGCAGATAGATACAGAGAGACAAAGACAGAGAGAGAGAGAGAGAGACAATCAGACAGAAGAGA